>NW_006789945.1:55490-94946 GCF_000442215.2 Lipotes vexillifer | reverse complement strand
AGGGAAATGAGAAGAAAATATGATCATATGACAAAATAGAGGGTAAAGAAAAAATAATAATTTTTCTTTATCATAAACATTTTAGTAATATGTTACATTAATACTAGCCATATTAGCCATATTTTGTTCATGTAGTACTAATTGATAATTAGTGACAGAAAGAACTGAATAGGCTTAACCGTGTGATTACACATGCTACCTTTCTAAAATAAGGTTTACCAGTGATAATTTATTTATTTAGTTTAAGTTTCTCTAAATGATTAGTATATATAATATTATTAGGAAAAGCCTTGCCTCCTGAATTGTAATTATTACTTCTTTCAAATTAAAAAGAAATCTATTTGTCAATTTTTTAATTTTTTAATTGAACTACAGTTAATTTACAATATTATATTAGTTTCAGGTGTTCAACATAAAGATTCAGTATTTTTATCTGTTGTACTCCATTTAAGGTTATTATAAAATATTTCCTGTATTTTCTGTGCTGTACAATATATATATATATATATGTAGCTTATTTTTATACACAGTAGTTTATATCTCTTAATGACATACCCTTCTTTTTCCCCTCCCCTCTTACCTCTTCCCACTGGTAACCACCAGTTTGTTTTCTATATCTGTTAGTTGGTTTTTATTTTGTTAGAGCTATTTATTTGTTTTATTTTATTTTTTTTTTAGATTCCACATAAAATTGACAACATACAGTATTTGTATGACATATTTTTTTTCTGTCTGACATATTTTACCAAGCATAATACCCTCCAGGTTAATCCATGTTTTTGCAAATGGCAACATTTCATTTTTTTTTATGTCTATGTAATATTTCATGGTATAAATATACCGCAACTTGTTTATCCATTTATCTCTTGATGGACACAACAGTTGTTTCCATATTTTAGCTATTGTAAATAATGCTGCTATGAACATTGTGGTGCATATTTATTTTGAATTAGTGTTTTTATTTCTTTCAAATATATACCCAGAGTGGAATTTCTACATCATATGGTAGTTCAATTTTTAATTGTTTGAGGAACCTTCATACTGTTTTCCATAGCAGCTGCACCAATATACATTCTACCAACATTGTACTAGGGTTCCCTTTTCTCCACATCTTCACCAATATTTGTTATTTGTGGTCTTTTTTATGCTAGCCATTCTGGCAGGTGTGAGGTGATAGCTCACTGTGGTTTTGACTTGCAATTCCCTGATTATTAGTGATGCTGAGCATCTTTTCAGGTGCTTGTTCGCCATATGTATGTCTTCTTTGGAAAAAATGTCTACTGAGGTCTTCTGCCCATTTTTAATCAGTTTGCCTGAATTTTTGAAATTGAGTTGTGTTAGCTTTTTATATATTTTGCATGTTAAGGCCTTACCAATCATACCATTTGCAAGTATTTTCTCCCAATCTTCAAGTTTCTTCATTTTGTTGATGATTTCAGTTGCTGTGAAAAAACTTTTAAGTTTAATTAGGTACCATTCATTGATTTATGCTTTTATTTTCTTTGACTGAAACAGATGCAAAAAATATTTCTATGATTTTGTCAAAGAGCATTCTATGTTTTCTTCTAGGATTTTATGGTTTCCCATATTACATTTAAGTTGTTAATCCATTTTTAGTTTATTTTTGTATATGGTGTGATCAATAGCACTGCTTATTAAAGACTATCTTTTCTCCATTGTATATATATTTTTTTTTTTAAGAAGATGTTGGGGGTAAGAGTTTAGTAATTTATTTATTTATTTTTGCTGTCTTGGGTCTTTGTTTCTGTGTGAGGGCTTTCTCTAGTTGTGGCAAGTGGGGGTCAGTCCTTATTGCGTTGTGCGGGTCTCTCACCATCGCGGCCTCTCTTGTTGTAGAGCACAGGTTCCAGACGCGCAGGATCAGCAGCTGTGGCTCATGGGCCCAGTTGCTCTGCGGCATATGGGATCTTCCCAGACCAGGGCCTGAACCCGTGTCCCCTGCATTAGCAAGCAGATTCTCAACTACTGCGCCACCAGGGAAGTCCTCCATTGTATATTCCTTTCTCCTGTGTCATAGCTTAATTGACCAATAAGTTCATGATTTTATTTCTGGGTTCTCTATTCTGTTCCATTAACCTATGTGTCTCTTTTTGTGTCAGTAATACATCATTTTGATTACTGTAATTTTGTACTATAATCAGAAGTAAGGGAGTGTGATAACCCCAACTATGTTCTTTTTTCTCAAGACTGTCTATTCAGGGTCTTTTATGGTTTCATATAAAATATAGGGTTGTTTGTTCTAGCTCTATGAATAATGTCTTTTTTTTTTTAATAGAGGTTGCATTAAACCCTTAGATTATTTTGGGTAGTATAGAAATTTTAACCATCTTAGTTCTTCTAATTGATGAACATGGGATATCTTTCCATTTCTTTGGATCATCTTCAGTTTCCTTCATCAATGTTTGATAGTTTTCAGAGTATAGGTCTTACACCTCCTTGGTTAAGTTTATTCCTAGGTATTTTATTCTTTTTGATGCAATTTAAATGGGACTGTTTTCTTGCTTTCTCTTACTAAAGTTCATTTTTTAACTTAGGAAAGCAACAGATTTCTGCATATTAATCTTTTATCCTTCAACTTTCCTGAATTCATTTATTGGTTCTAATAGTTTTTTTGATGGAGACATAAGGGTTTTCTATATGTAATATCATGCTATCTGCAAACAGAGACAGTTTTACTTCTTCCTTTCCTGTTTGGATGCCTTTCATTTTCTTTCTTTCCTGATTGCTGTGGTTAGGACTTCCAGTACTAAGTTAAATAGAAGTGGTGAGATTGGGCATTCTTGTCTTGTGCCTGATTTTAGAGGAAAAGTGTTTGGCTTTTCACCATTGAGTATGATGTTAGCTGTGCATTTGTTATAATTAATCTTCATTGTGTTTAGATATGCTCCCTCTATATCCAATTTGATGAGAGTTTTTATCATGACCAGATGTTGAATTTGTCAAATGCTTTCTCTGCATCTATTGACATGATTTTTATCTTTACTTTTATCAGTATGATATATCACATTGATTGATTTGTGGATATCGAACCATCCTTATATCCCTGGAATAAATCTCACATAATCATGGTGTATGATCCTTTTAATGTACTATTAATTTTGGTTTACTAATATTTTATTGAGGATTTTTGCCTCTTTATTCAGCTGAGATACTTGCCTGTAATTTCTTTTTTGTAGTGTCTTCATCTGGTTTTGGTAAAAAGGTAATGGTGATCTCATAGAATGAGCTTGGGAGTGTTTCCTCCTATTACATTTTTTGGAATAGTTTGAGAATGATAGACATTAGCTCTTCTTTATATGTTTGGGATATTTCCCCTGTGAAATCAGGTCCTAAACTTTTGTTTGGTCAAAGTGTTTTGATGACTAATTCAGTTTTGCTACTAGTGTTTGTTGTGTTCAGATTTCTCTTTCTTCCTGATTCAGTCTTTGAAATTTATCCATTTTTCTTCTGGGGTTGTTCAGTTTGTTGACATGTAACTATAGTATTCTCTTATTATTTTTTGGATCTTTTTAATATCAATTATAATTTCTCCTCTTTCATTTCTTATTTTGTCTATTTAGGTTCTCTCTCTCTCTCTCTCTCTCTTTTTTTTTCCTTAATGAGCCAGCTAAAGGCTTGTGAAATTTGTTTATCTTTTCAAAGAACAGCTCTTGGTTTCATTGATCTTCTCCTCTTTTTTTTTTTTTGTCTCTACTTTATTTATTATCACTCTGATCTTTATTATTTCTTTCCTCCTGTTGAATTCTGACTTTGTTCTTTTTATAATTCCTGTAGACGTTAGGTAGCTTGTCTACTTGAAATTTTTCTTGAGATTTTGGATAGTCATGTTTTTATTTTCATTTGTCTTGAGGTGTTTTCTAATTTCCTTATTGATTTCTTCATTGACACATTAGTTTTTAGAAGGATTTTGTTTAGTCTCTACATGTTTGTGTTTTTCCCAGTTTTCTTCTTGTTATTGATTTCTTGTTTTATACTGTTGTGTTCAGAAAAAGTTCTTGATATAATTTCCATCCACTTAAATTTGTTGAGACTTGTTTTTTGGATTAGCTTGTGATCTGTCCTGGAGAATGTTCCATGTTCACTTGAAATGTGTTCTCTTGAAATGTGTATTCTGCTGTTTTTGTATGGATTGTCCTGTAGATATCTATTAAGTTCAAATGGTCCAATGCATCATTTGAGGCCAGTATTTAATTACTGATTTTCTGTCTGGATGGTCTGTCCATTGATATAAGTAGGGTGTTAAAGTCCATTACTATTATTGTATTATTGTTAACGTCTCTCTTTATGTCTGTTAATATTTGCCTTATTTGTTTAGTTGCTCCTATATTAAGTGCATCTGTGTTAACAATGGATGTTATAAACTATTCTTGTACTGATTACTTTATCATTATATAATGCCTTTCTTTTTGTTTTGTTACAGACTCTTTTAAAGTCTGCTTGTTCTGATAGAATATTTCTATCCCTCCTTTCTTTTCCTTTCTAAATGCATGAAATATCCTTGCCATACCCTCACATTCAATCTCTGTGTGTCTCTAGCTCAGAAGTGAGACTCTTTTTTTTTTTTTTTCTTGTGTTATGCGGGCCTCTCACTGTTGTGGCCTCTCCCATTTGCGGAGCACAGGTTCCGGACGCGCAGGCTCAGCGGCCATGGCTCACGGGCCCAGCCGCTCCGCGGCATGTGGGATCTTCCCGAAACGGGGCACGAACCCGCGTCTCCTGCATCGGCAGGCGGACTCTCAAGCACTGCGCCACCAGGGAAGCCCAGAAGTGAGACTCTTGAATGCAGTATGTAAATGGGTCTTATTCTTTTTATCCCATCAACAATGCTATGTCTTTTAATTAGAGCATTTATGCCACTTAAAGTGATTGATAGGTGTGTACTTATTGCCATTTTGTTACTTGTTGTCTGGTTAATTCTGTAGTTGTCTGTTCTTTTCTTCTTCTTTAATTTCTTCTTTTGTGGTTCAATAGCTGTCTTTAGTGTAATGCTTATAGTGTTTTCTCTATTTTTTTTTTGGTATCTATTGTAGTCTTTTTCTTTGTGGTATCCACGTGGTTCATGTATGTTGACCTATCTACTTGTTTTAAACTGATAGTCATTTAAGTGCAAACACAGTATTAAATATCTACATTTATTACTCCCCTCCCAAATATTTTGTATTTTTATATTTTACATTTTCATGCTTATCCCTTAACTGTATATTGTAGTTATATTTTAATTTACTTTTTTTTTTTTTTGTGGTACGCGGGCCTCTCACTGCTGTGGCCTCTCCCATTGCGGAGCACAGGCTCTGGATGTGCAGGCCCAGTGGCCATTGCCCATGAGCCCAGCCACTCCACGGCATGTGGGATCTTCCCAGACCGGGACATGAACCCGTGTCCCCTGCATCGGCAGGCGGACTCTCAACCACTGCGCCATCAGGGAAGCCCTACATTTTTTAATTTTACTCTTTGTACTAGCTTATTTAGTTGTTGATTTATAGCCTTTAGTATATATTTTCCTTTACTAGTGGGATTTTCCCTTTTCTATAAATTTTTACTTCTTAATGTAACCTTTGCTTTTCCACTTAGAGAACATCTTTTAACACTTCTCTTAGGGTTGGTTTTTCATTGATGATTTCCTTTAGTTTTTTATTTCCTGTTCTTTATCTTTCCTTCACTTCTAAATTATAAACTTGTAGAATATCCTAGGTTGTAGTTTTTTTCCCTTTCAGCCCTTTAAATATATCTTGCCACTCCCCACTTGCCTACAAAGTTTCTGCTGAAAAATCACCTGATAGCCTTATGTTGGTTTCCTTGTATGTGGTTCTTTGAGTTTTTTTTTTTTTCTTTTCTCTTGCTGCCTTTAGAATTCTCTCTTCATCTTTAATGTTCACCAGTTTAATTATATGTCTTGGTGTGGTCTTTTTATGTCTATCTTGTTTAGGGCTCTCTGTGCTGCCTGTAAATGGATATTAATTTCCTTCTTCAGATTTGGGAAGTTTTCAACCATAATTTCATCAACATATTTTATACCCTTTCCTCTCTCTTCTCCTTCTGGGACCACTATAGTGTGAATGTTAGTAAGCTTGATGTTGTCCCAATGATCCCTTAAATTGTCCTCATTTTTAAAAATTTGTTTTTAATTTTGTTATTCTGATTGGGTGATTTCCATTTTCCTATCTTCCAGATCACTTATGCATTCTTCTGTATCATCTAGTCTGGTGTTCATTCCTTCTAGTGTGTTTTTTTATTTCAGTTGTTATCTCCTTAAATCCTTTCTTGCTATAATTTAGGATCATAAATTTCTTGTTTGTATTGATCAATTTTTTAAATTGATTTAAGTCTATCACCTCTGCTATTATTTTTAGATATTAAGTTAATTATTTATTTAATGATAAAATCTATTTTCTCCAAATGTGTTTTCTTTCTAAGAATAGGTATGAACTAGAAATGGGATTACTATTAATTTGATACAATGTACTTGGTTCCTCTAATCTTGCTCTGTGTGTGCTCTAACTAGTCAGGCAAGGCTTTACAGAACTTTTACTAAAAAAAACTAAAACATTAGAGTGAGGGCTTAACCTAGAATAGTATTTCTAAACATGCTCAGATGACTATGATTTAAACTAACACACTTTAACACTTGTCAATCTTTGACTTAGAAATATAAATGCTTAATAAACCACCATTATCTGAAAAAGAAGTTCAACATAAGTGACAGAGAGACCAGTTTTAACACAGAAACCTTAAAACCACCAAGATCTGAGTCAAAAAACAAGGTCTTGTTATTGTTGAACCTTGTTAAAAAGAATTTGACAAAGAGATCAAGATGACAGAGTGGAGGAAGTGGAGCTCACCACTGGCACCCCCCATGAACAAATCAAAAATATATTACATGTGGAGCAATTCTCATTTAAAACAAACTGGAGACTGGCAGAAAGACTCAGAATCAAGGTGTAAAGGAACATTCACACAGAGCCTGGTAGGAAGGGAAGAGAAGCAGTCAGGTCAGGACCAGAACAGGAGGGGAATATCAAGGGCTTGGGTAATCTTCACTGCTTAGCAAGGGGTTCAAACCACTACTGGGAACCCCAGGTCTGGGGTCTGACACCAGGAAAACAAATCTCCTTAGATGATTTGAAAATCAGTAGTACATACAGCAGAGCTATAAGGAGCCAAGATTCTGCTCGTGAACAATGCAGATACATGCTTACTTACTCCCAGAAAAATGGCAGAGAAAGAAAATGGAAACTTCCCAGGTTTCTGGCTGATTTACTGAGGCCACCCCAGTGCACATTCCAGCCCACATCAAGCACCAAATCCAGACTATCTAGCACCGGTGCAGCGCCAGATTAAGGCAAATGCTACCATTGCAGAGGAAACTGCACACACAGTGGAGATAAAAAACACTCAGAACCTGGCAATTCATCTGACCAGGCGCTCATGAAGGCAGAAGACTGAGAGCTATCTGGAGCTCTGACTGGCATACAAAACCCTCCCAACATAAATGCTAGCCAGGACCAGGAATTCTCTCTGGCTTCGTTTGCCTCTATGCTGCTCCCTTCTTGGACAAAGTGCCATTTCTGGGAAGGGGAAGCACACACTTAGAGGTAACATTAACAGCTCAGACCCAAAGATCAAAGCTTCTGCTCCAGTGCCTTAGGAACCAACCCCACACCCAAAAGTGTGGTGACAGCCACTGAGCATAGGAGAAGCTCCAGCTCACCTAGATATGGCTCTAGCCATTCCATCTCCAGCCCTACCTCCCACCAAGGCAAGAGCTGCCAGCACAACATATTGGAAGACGTAATCCATGACCACTTCAGATCCCGTTCTACACCAAAGCCTTTGGGCACACACAGACTGCATAGGGACACTCCCCAAAAGGATGTAACCAAGTAATAATTTCGCTCATTGTTCTCCAAGCTTTTCTCAGCTGATATACTATAAGCAAAAATAACACACACATATCTACATAAGATTCTTTAGGTTTTTGTTTATTGACAGAATAATCATTCCAAATATGATTTATTTCATGATAGATTTAATAATTGATTTCATGATTGTCCTTAGAAGATCATGCTATCACCCCACATTTGAATATATATTATTCCTTAAATACTATAGTCTTTCTTGTCTTTTGGTTGAAATCTAAGGGAAAACTTTCTAATTACTTGGCATGATTTCTGAATTCTGACAGCTGTGTTTGCAACATATCCAATTTCTGATACTCTAGCAACAGAACCAGCCACTTCAGGTATACACTTATGCATTTTTTCATAAAAATAGAGATTAATTAAGCACCACTTACCCCAAATATACTGCTGTGTCTTATACGATGCAGTGATGAGCAGTTCCAGGTTTCAGTCTTTCCCTGAAAGAGCTGAGCTTTATCAGAGATATGATTTGCAAATATTTTCCTCCATTCACTAGGTTACCTTTCATTTTGTTGATGGTTTCCTTTGCTGTGCATACAATTTTTAGTTTGATATAGTCTCACTTATTTATTTTTGCTTTTGTTACCTTTGCTTTTGGTGTCAAATCTAAAAATTTATCAGCAAGGCTGATGTGAAGAAGCTCTCTGCTTATGTTTACTTCTAGGAGTTTTATGGTTTCAGGTCTTACATTCAAGTCTTTAGTCTATTTTGAGTAAATTTTTGGGTCAGTTTCATTCTTTTGCACCTAGATGTCCAGTTTCCCCAAAAATATTTATTGAAGAGGTTCTTCTTTTCCCATTGTATGCTCTTGGCTCCTTTGTCAAAATTAATTGATCATATATGCATGGGTTTATTTCTGGACTCTCTATTCTGTTTCACTGACCTATGAGTCTGATTTTATGCCAATACCTTACTGTTTTGTATAGCTTTGGAATATAATTTGAAATCAGGGAATGTGTTGGTTCCAACCTTCTTCTTCCTCGATATGTTTTTAGCTATTAAGGCTCTAATGTGATTCCATACATATTTTAGAAGTATTTGTTCCATTTCTGTGAAAAATGCCATTGGAATTTTGGTAGGGATTGCATTGAATTTGTAGATTGCTTTGGGTAGTATGGGCATTTTAAACAATTTTGATTCTTTCGATCCATGAGCACAGAATATCTTTCCATTTATCTGAATCTTTTGAGATGATAATATGGATTTTATCCTTCATTTTGTTAATGTGGTTTATCACACTGATTGATTTTTCTGGATGTTGAATCATCCTTGCATCTCTGGAATAAATCTCACTTGATCATGGTGTATTATCCTTTTAAGGTATTGTTAAAAGTGGTTTGCTAATATTTTGTTGAGTAGTTTTGCATGTATGCTCATCAGGGATATTGACCTGTATTTTTTTTTTTTCTTGTGGAATCCTTGTCTGATTTTGGTGTCAAGATAAAGTTGGCATTTTAAAATGAATGTAGAATTATTCCTTCCTCTTTTATCTTTTGGAAGAGTTTGAGATGAAATTATATTAATTCTTCTTTAAATGTTTGGTAGAATTCACCAGTGAAGCCATCTAGTCCTGGGCTTTTGATAACTCATTTAATGTCCTCACTAGTAATTGTTCTGTTCAGTTTTTCTATTTCTTCATGCTTCCGCCTTGGTAGATTGTATGTTTCTAAAAATTTATCCATTTCTATCCACTTCTGTCAAATTTGTTGATATGTAATTGTTCATAGTAATATCATGAAACTTTGTATTTCTGTTGTATCAGTTGTAACATCTTCTCTTTCATGTCTGATTTCAAGTCCTCTCTCTTTTTCTTGGTGAGTCTAATTAATGGTTTTCTAATTTTGTTTATCATTTCAGAAAACCATCTCTTAGTTTCATTGATCTTTTCTATTTCTTTTTAGTCTCTATTTCATTTATTTCCCATCTGATCTTTGTTATTTCCTCTACTCACTTGTGCATCATTTATTCTTTTTTTTTTTTTTTTTCCTTGACACTAGGCACTTCATCTTGTTTCTTCTTTGCTATGCCCAGCAGGTGACAGCCAGCTAATAAAACTTTTTCCTTTGTTATATTTCTGTGGGACACTCGAGCATAAGCCCCATTGTCTACAAAATCCAGATATCCTCTGGGTGGTAGCCAAAAAATTTGTGGAGAGTGTAGAAGCTCTTTTCCAAGAGATACCAGTGACTTGGGGCCAGGCAGAGGGAGAAGGCAAAGATGGGGTCCACTGTCCTCTGTCTTTGGAGAGTATTTCAGTAGTCCCTTAGAAGTGTATTAAATTAGATACTTTAAGATAAACAAATAAGCTTATTTCCCAGAAATTCTGGATGCTTTTTGTCAGCTGCCTCTGTGCTCAGCAACTCCTTCATGCCCAAGTCCTTTAAGAACCATTTCTTGGTTTATTATGGCCTTGTGAGTCTCTTGCATGCAAGCCCCATTGGCTTTCAAAGCTAGATATTTTTGGAGTTCATCTCTCATGTTTAAGTCTTAAAAGTTGGGGTTCCATCTGTGGGGTTCAAGACTTTGGCTCCTCAGGGAGAAACTTGGGGTTTTGAGATCCCTCCCAATTGTGGATTCCTGCATTGGGGGTGGGATCGATGAAGAGGTTGTGTTTCAATCTCTCCCATCAACTTCAATGTAGATTTTCTTGGTTGTTTGATGTGTAGGAGTCACTCAGCTGCTTTTGTTTTGTTTTACAGAGGATATTGTTCTATATGTAGCTGTAGAGTCAGTGTGCTTGTTGGAGAAGGTGAAACAGTATCCTCCTATGTTGCCCTCTTGAACAAGAACCCTCAGTTTTTTCTTTCAGCTCTTACCATTTTCTAATATAGTATATGTTATTTATCTTGTTTATTATCTGTTTTCCCAATTTAAAATCTATAACAGCAGATAATTTTTTTTTTTCTGTTTTGCTCCCTCCTTTATCTCTGGCAAATAAAATACTACTTGGGGTATAATAGGTGCTCAGTTAATTTTTGTTGGAAAAAATTCATGAATGAATGAATTTTAAAAAGCATAGAAATATCTTCCACATTGAAGTGATCTGTAGATGGCAAATATTAGAAAATTAGTGTACAGGAAATACTTTATGTTCTTTTTCATTGAATCTACTTTATATCTACTTTGTTATCTATTTTTTAAAAGTTTTAAAGTCAGAAATCTAAGTTTTAAAGTGCATGCTCTACCAGCAAGAGCACTCCCATGAGCTGTGACTCCACAGGTTGTCAGAACCCAAATCCTGGCCTCACCACTCACTTGCGTTGTAAATTTTGTCCAGTTGCTAACTTTTAAAAGTATCAGTTTTTAATCTGTAAAATAGAAATTAAACTCACTATATTGTAGAGAGATCAACATGGTGAAGGAGTAGGATGTGGAGCTCACATTCTCTCCACAGATACATCAAAAATACATCTACATGTGGGACGGCTCTCACAGAACATCTACTGAATGCTGGCAGAAGACCTCAGATTTTCAAAAGGGCAAGAAAATCTTCACATAACTGGGTAGGGTAAAAGAAAAAGAAAGAGAGAGAGAGAGAAATCTGGATAGGACCTGGCCCTCTGGGAGGGAGCTGTGAAGGAGGAAATGTTTCCACACACTGGCAAGTCCCCTCACTGTCAGGGATGGGGAGGGGGTGAACTTCAGAGCCTCAGAGGAGAACACAGCAACAGGTGTGGGGAGGGAGAAATGGAGAGAGACCTACACAGAAGGTCAATTCTGACAAACATTCCCCAGCCTCAGACGCTTGCCTGCTCGACTGCTGGTGCAGGTGGGGGCTGGGTACTGAGGATCAGGCTTTGGAGGTCAGACCCCAGGGAGAGACTGGGCTTGGCTGTGTGAAGACAGCCTGAGGAGGTCAGAGTGTAGTGTGCCACAGCTGAGGGAGTCCAGGAAGAAGCCTGGGCCCTCCAGAGAAACAAGGGACCATTGTTGGGGGTTGCACAAGGAGAGGCCCAGTCCTGACATAGAAGCTTCTTCATATGCTCACAGGTGGTAGGGCACTGCCGACAGGAGCTGCAGGGGCAGGCATGAGCCCAGGCTGCCAACTTGGACCCCAGAAGTTAACAAGGACTGTTACCACTGCTGCTGCTGCCACTGAGGGTCCTGTGAGTTAGAGCAGGTCACAGCCCACACCTTCACGGGAGCCTATGTGGCCCACCAGTGCTGAGGGTCCTGCGATCTGGGGCCAACTTCCTTGGGAGAGCACATGATGCACCCCAGTCTGTTGCAACTTCCTGCTGGCCTCTGCAGCCATAGGCATATCCCAACTGTGGCCGCCTTATCCCTCTCTGGCCTGAATGAGTAAGTGTGCCTCAATCAGCTGCTGCTTTAGCCCCCTCTAAACCTGTGCAGGGAAAAGACACACTGAGGATGGCTTGAACACAGAGGTGGGGCCAAAACTAGAGCTGAGTCCCAGGGGCAGTGGGACTAAGGAAGAGGAATGGAAATCTCTCCTTGCAGCTGCTAAAGCTGCAGATTAAAGCCCCCCAACTGAAAACGATCTAGCCTTAAGAGCTGTGGACTTTGGGGGCAAGTACATGCATGAGTTGGGCCAGATCAGAGTCTGAGCTACTCCCACAGTGACCAGAGCAGGTCTAGAGACCTTCTACATGTATTGGAGGGCCTCCTGGGGATGCAGGAGTTGGCCATGGCTCACTGTGGGGGCAAGGACACTGACAACTGAGGCTCCAGGGAAAAATTACTATTTTTGTTTTGTTTCTTTGTTGTTGTTTTATTATTATTATTATTTTTTTCTTTTCTTTTTTAAAATATTTTTTTCTCTGTGTACTTTATTTTTTCCATTGTTTTGAGTTTTTTCCTTTTTTTCTCTGTTTTGTTTTGTTTTGACCTTTTTCTTCTTTGATCATTTTTGTGTGTTTGTTTTATTTTTTTTTTGCATTTTTAAAAATTGCATTCTGCTTCTTATGTTTTTGTTAGTTTTTTTATTGTTTCTTTTTGTTTGGGGGTAATTTGTTTGTTTGGTAGTGTTCTTCTTTTTTGTTTTCTTTATTTTTCTTTCCTTTTTTTTCTGTGTGTGTTTCTCTGTTTTGGTTCGTGTTGGCTTGTTTGGTTTTGCTTTTACCATTTGTCTTAGGTTTTGTTTATCTCTTTGTTTTCTTTTCCTTTTTTTGTTGTTGTTTCTGTTTGCTTGGGTCTTGTTATTTGTCTTGGGTTTTGTTTGTCTGTTTTCTCCCCAATCCCCACTTCTTTTTCTTTTTCTCCTCACTGTGCAGCTTGCAGCATCTTTGTTGTGCAGCTAGGGGTCAGGCCTGAGCCTCTGGGGAGGGAGCACCAAGTCCAAGATGTTGGAGTGCCAGAGAATCTCTGGCCACAAGGAATATTAATTGGTGATAGCTCCCCAAGAAATATCCATCTCGACACCAAGATCAGCTTGACCCAACTGCTTACAGGTCCCAGTGTTGGATGGCTTACTCCAAACAGCTAGCAAGACAGGAAAACAACCCCACCCATCAGCAGACAGACTGCCTAAAGATGTACTAAGCTCACAGATACCACAAAACACACCACCTGATGTGGCCCAGCCCATCAGGGGAGAAAGACTCAGCTCCATCCACCAGAACACAGGCAGAAATCCATCCCACTAGGAAGCCTACAAAAGACCCTGGATCAAATTCACCCATGAGGGGGCAGACACCAGAAGCAAGAGGAACTAAAAACCTGCAGCCTGTGGAAAGGAGACCTAAAACACAGGAAGTTAAACAAAATAAGATGACAAAGAGATAGATTGCAGTTGAAGAAACAAGGTAAAAACGCACAATATCAAATAAACGAAGAGGAAACAGGCAACCAACCTGGAAAAGAATTCAGAGTTATTATAGTAAAGATGATCCAAGATCTCAGGAGTAGAATGGAGGCATGATTGGGAATATACAAAAAATGTTTAACAAGGACCTAGAAGAAATAAAGAACAAAGAGTGATGAACAACACAATAACTGAAATGAAAAATACACTAGAAAGAATCAATAGGAGAAAAACTGAGGCAGAAGAATGGATGAATGAGCTGGAAGATAGAATGATGGAAATAAGTGCCATGGAACAGAAAAAAGAAAAAAGAATGAAAAGAAATGAAGACAGTCTCATAGACATTGTGAAGAAAAATAAATGCACCAACATTTGAATTATAGGGTTCCCAGAAGAAGAAGAGAAAGAGAAAGGGTCTGAGAAAATATTTGAAGAGATTATAGTTGAAACCTTCACTAACATGAGAAAGGAAATAGCCACCAAAGTCCAGGAAGCATAGAGAGTCCCATGCAGGATAAAACAAAGGAGAAACGTGCAGAGACACATATTAATCAAACTAACAAAAATTAAATTCAAAGAAAAAGCATTAAATGCAGCAAGGGAAATGGGACAAATAACATACAAGCAACAAAAACCCATAAGGTTAACAGCTGATTTTTCAGCAGAAACTCTGCAGACCAGAAGGGAGTGGCAGGATATGTTTAAAGTGATGAAAAGTAAAAACCTACAACCAAGATTACTCTAGCCAGACGGGATCTCATTCCTATTTGACAGAGAAATCTAAAGCTTTACAGACATGCAAAAGCTAAGAGAATTCAACACCACCAAACCAGCTCCAAAAACTGCTAAAGGAACTCCTGTAGGTGGGAAACAAAAGAGAAGAAAAAGGCATACAAAAGCAAATGGTAAACAATTAAGAACATTATAATAGGGACACACATATTGATAATCACCTTAAATGTAAATGGATTAAATGCTCCAAACAAATGACACAGACTGGCTGAATGGATACAAAAACAAGACCCATATATATGTCATCTACAAAAGATCCACTTCAGACCCAGGGACACATACAGACAGAAAGTGAGGAGATGGAAAAATTTCTTGCATGCAAATGGAAATCACAAGAAAGCTGGAGTAGCAATACTCATATCAGACAAAATAGACTTTAAAATAGAGAGTGTTACAAGAGAAAAGGAAGGACATTACATAATGATCAATGGGTCAATCCAAGAAGAAGATGTAACAACTGTAAATATTTATGCATCCAACATAGGAGCACCTCAATACAGAAGGAAAATGCTAACAGCCATAAAAGGGGAGATCAACAGTAACACAGTAATAGTGCTGGACTTTAACACACTGCTTACACCAATGGATAGATCATCCAGACAGAAAATTAATAAGGAAACACAAGCCTTTAATGACACATTATAACAGAGAGACTTAATTGATATTTATAGGACACTCTATCCAAAGCAGCAGAATACACTTTCTTCTCTAGTGCACATGGAACATTCTCCAGGATAGATCACATCTTGGATGACAAATCAAACCTTGGTAAACTGAAGAAAATTGAAATCATATCAAGCATCTTTTCTGATGATGATGCTATGAGGTTAGAAGTCAATTAGAGGAAAAAAAAACTGTAAAAACAACAAAAAACAAGGAGGCTAAACAATATGCTACTAAATAATCAAGAGATCACTCAAGAAATCAAAGAGTAAATTAAAAAAATACCTAGAAACAAATGACAATGAAATCATGATGACCCAAAATCTGAGATGCAGCAAAAGCAGTTCTTAGAGGGAAGCATATAGAAATAAAATCCTACCTCAAGAAACAAGAAATATATCAAATAAACAATCTAAGCTTACACCTAAAGCAACTAGAAAAAGAAGAACAAACAAAATCCAAAGTCAGTAGAAGGAAAGAAATCTTAAAGATCAGGGCAGAAATAAATGAAATAGGAATGAGGAAAACAATAGCAAAGATCAATAAAATTAAAGCTGGTTCTTTGAGAAGATAAACAAAATTGATGAACCTTTAGCCAGACTCATGAAAAAAAGGGAGAGGACTCAACTCAACAAAAGTTGAAATGAAAAAGGAGAAGTTACAACTGATACAGCAGAAATATAAAGGATCATAAGAGATGACTACAAGCAACTATATGCCAATATAAAGGAAAACCTAGAAGAAATGGACAAATTCGTATAAAGGTACAACCTTCCAAGATGTAACCATTAAGAAATAGATAATATGAACAGACCAATCACAAGTAATGAAACTGAAACTGTAATTAAAAATCTTCGAACAAACAAAAGTGCAGGGCCAGATGGCTTCACAGGCAAATTCTATCAAACATTTAGAGAAGAGCTAACACCTATCCTTCTCAAACTCTTCCCAAAAATTGCAGAGGAAGGAATACTCCCAAGCTCATTGTATGAGGCCTCCATCACCCTGATACCAAAACCAGACAAATATATCATAAAAAAAGAAAATTACAGACCAATATCACTGATGCACATGACACAAAAATCCTCAAAAAGTACTAGCAAAACGAATGCAACAATACCTTTAAAGGATCACACACCATGATCAAGTGAGATTTATACCAGGGATGTAAGGATTCTTCAATATATGAAAATCAATGTGAGACACCATATTAACAAATTAAAGAATAAAAATGATATGATCATCTCAATAGATGCAGAATAAGCTTTTGAGAAATTTCAACACCCATTCATGAAAGAAGCTCTCCAGTAAGTGGACATATAGGGAACCTACCTCAACATGACAAACCCACTGCAAACATCATTCCCAATGGTGATATTCTGAATGCATTTTCTTTAAGATCATGAACAAGACAAGAGTGTCCACTCTCGCCATGATTATTCAATATAGTTTTGGAAGTCCTAGCCACAGTAATCATAGAAGAAAAAATATAAAATGTATCCAAATTGGAAAAGAGAGAGTAAAAGTGTCATTGTTTGCAGATGACATGATAGCATATATAGAGAATACTAAAGATGCCATGAGAAAAACATTAGAGTTAATTAATCAATTTGGTTAAGCTGCAGAGTATAAAATTAATACACAGAAATCTCTTGCATTTCTATACACTAACAATGAAAGATTGAAAGATAAATTAAGGAAACAATCCCATTTACCTTTGCAACAAGAAAAATAAAATACCAGGAATAAAACTACCCAAGGAAACAATAGACCTCTACTCAGAATACTATACAATACTGATGAAAGAAATCAAAGACAACACAAACCGATGGAGAGATATACAATGTTCTTGGATTAGAAGTATCAATATCGTGAAAATAACTATACTACACAAAGCAATCTACAGATTCAATGCAATCCCTACCAAATTACCAATGGCATTTTTCACAGAATTAGAACAAAATATTTTACAATTTGTATGGAAACACAAAAGACCCCAAATAGCGAAAGTAATCTTGAGAAAGTAAAACAGAGCTGGAGGAATCAGGCTCCCTGACTTCAGACTGTACTACAAAGATACAGAATCAAGACATTATGGTACTGGCACAGAAACAGAAATATAGATCAATGGAACAGGGTAGAAAGCCTAGAGGTAAACTTACACACCTATGGTCAACCAATCTATGACAAAGGGGGCAAGAATAAACAATGGAGAAAAGACAGTCTCTTCCACAGTGCTGCTGGAAAAACTGGACAGCTACATGTAAAAGAATGAAATTAGAACACTTCCTAACACCATACACAAAAATAAACTCAAAATGGATTAAGGACCTAAATGTAAGACTGGACACTGTAAAACTCTTAGAGGAAAACATAGGGAGAACACTCTTTGACATAAATCACAGCAAAACTTTTTTTGACCCACCTCCTAGAGTAATGAAAATAAAACCAAAAATAAAAAAATGGGACCTAATGAAACTTAAAAGATTTTGCACAGCAAAAGAAATCATAAACAAGACAAAAATCATTCAGAATGGGAGAAAATATTTTCCAATGAAGCAGCTGACCAGAGATTAATCTCCAATGTGTACAAACAGCTCATGAAGCTCAATATGAAAAAACAAATAACCCAATCAAAATAGGGACAGAAGATCTAAATAGACATTTCTCCAAAGAAGACTTACGGATGGCGAAGAAGTATGTGAAAAGATGCTCAGCATCGCTAATTACTAGAGAAATGCAAATCAAAACTACAATGAGGTATCACCTCACACCAGTCAGAATCGCCATCATCAAAATATCTAATAACAATAAATGCTGGAGAAGGTGTGTATAAAAGAGAGCCCTCTTGCACTGTTAGTGGGAAAGTAAGTTGATGCAGCCACTATGGAGAACAGTACAGAAGTTCCTTAAAAACTAAAAATAGGGCTACCATATGACCCAAAAATCCTGCTTCTGGGCTTATACCCTCAGAAAACCATAATTCACAGACACGTGCATCCCAATGTTCATTGCAGCACTATTTACAATAGCCAGGAGTTGGAAGCAACCTAAATGTCCATCAGCAGATGAATGTGTAAAGAATATGTGGTATATTTATACAATGGAATATTATTGAATCATAAAAAGGAACAAAATTGGGTCATTTGTAAAGGCATGGATGGACCTGGATACTGTCATACAGAGTGAAGTAAGACAGAAAGAGAAAAATAAATATCATATATGTGGAGTCTAGAAAAATTGTACAGATGAACCTATTTGTAAAGAAGAAATAGAGACATAGATGTAGAGAACAAACGTGTGACCACCAGAGGGGGAAAGGGTGTGTGTGATGAATTGGGAGATTGGGAATGACATACATACGGTACTGGGTATGAAATAGATAACTAGTGAGGACCTGCTCTATAGCTCGGGGAACTCTACTTAGTGCTCTGTGGTGACCTGGATGGGAGGTAAATCCAAAAGGGAAGGGATATATGTATACATATGGCTGGTTCACTTCACTGTGCAGAAGGTGATAGCACAACATTGTAAAGCAAGTATATCCCAATAAAAGATAAATATATAAAAAATAAAATAATAAAACCATATATTTAAAAACAAAACAAAAACCACATATTGTACACGTTACACCTTTTGAAAATCTCCCATGGTTCTTAAACATTCTGTTTTTAGCTTTTTTGTTTTTCATTCCTTTTTCTCTTTGTATTTCACTTTGGGAAGTTTGTGCTGACATAGACTCAGACTCATTGGTTCTTTCCTCAGCTATTTCAAGTCTACTGATGAGCACATCAGAAGCATTCTTCATTTCTGTTAGTGTTTTTGATTCCTAGCATTTCCTTTTGGTTCTTTATTAAGGTTACCAAATCTCTGCTTACACTGCACATCTGTTCCTGCATGTTGTCAACTATTTTCATTACAGCTCTTAACATATTAATAGTGATCTTACCTTCCCTGTCTGATAATTCCAACCTCTCTCTAATATCTGAATCTGGTTTTAGTGATTGCTTTGTCTCTTCAGAATGCTTTTTTCCTACCTTTTGGCATGTCTTGCAATATGTTTCAGAAAGCGAGTCATGTGGTGCTGGGTAATAGATAAATAGGATTTAGTGTTAGAGTTTAAGTTAATCTGTCTAGGAGTTGGGCTGTGTTTAATGTTTGCTAAAGCTGTTATGTTGGAGATTTCAAATTCTTCTACGGTCCTGTTTTTGTCTCTCTCTTGACTTTGGGCTTCCCTTTGTACTCCTCAGAAGGAATCTGCGTCTTGAAGCTCTTTCAGCTGTAATACACTGTTGTTATACTGGAGCCCTCTTTGATGCTGGTAAGGTGTGAGATAGGGGAAGTATTGTATAATTTTAGGATTAAATTTTATTGAGCCTGTTTTTGAGCTGTGACAATCACAAGTTTTTATCCAGTAGCACAGTTTTTCTCCCCTTGGATGAGACAAGAAGATCAGATGGGGCTGGAGAAGGAGGCATGTCCTTACCCCAGGTGGGTTAAGGTTCTGGTAAAATCTTTACTCCTGGAGGCTAGGTACTTGTTATGAAAACTGTTCTGTTCCTATTTAAGTGCTCCAACCAGCTAATGGTTCCAATAGCTTGTACTCCATGTAAGTAAATCTTGGCTATTACCCTCTGGGTTGTCTTGTCTTCTTCAGATTTAAGGGTGAAGGTTTGCCCTATAATCTCAGTTTTCTAATGGGTACTAGAAAAATCATTGGTTTCCAAGTTTTTTTAGCTTGTTCTTATTGTAATGATGGGAATGATGACTTCTAAGTTCTTTACAGGTCAGAGCTGAAACTGAAAATAAATAAATTCAATTTTTAATATATTAAATTTGAGGTTCATCTGGTATATCTAAATGAATTTTTTGCTAAAAGAAGAAAAGTTCTTTTCTTTGCATTTTGAAATTTTCAGCTCCTCCCTGGAATTATGGAATCCTTGAAAAGAGAGTAGAACATATAGTCTTTATTTGTATATTGGAAGAGAAAATATTGTCAAAGTTTTAAAGGGTTAAGTCACTCTACTGATTCTGTTTTAACTATGCATGAGCTTAGGATGGTTAGTCTTAACCAATAGTTTGTGAATTTCTATGGAATAAATTACAGCAGTGAGCCTTTTTGCTTAATTACCTCTATTTTTAATGACTTGGGAAAGGACCCACCAACATGAGACTGTAATAAATGTTTTGTTGTCCTGTTTAATAAATGTATGAGAGGCTCTTAAGAAGTAGAGGTGAAATGAATGGCTTCTTGAAGCATCAGTTGTCCTCCAGCATCTGATAAATAAGCTTGTGCTTCTATATATACTCACTACTTTATGTCAAACTCCTTACCCTCAATGTAGTTTCTCAAGCCACTATCACCTTTCTTCTCCTTCACTCACCTATTGCCCTCTGCCATAAAATCTATAAAGAATTACCTTCGGGCTTCCCTGGTGGTGCAGTGGTTGGGAGTCCGCCTGCCGATGCAGGGGACACGGGTTCGTGCCCCGGTCCGGGAAGATCCCACATGCCGCGGAACAGCTGGGCCTGTGAGCCATGGCCGCTGAGCCTGCGCATCCGGAGCCTGTGCTCTGCAACGGGAGAGGCCACAGCAGTGAGAGGCCCGCATACCGCAAAAAAAATAAAATAAAAAATAAAAAGAATTACCTTCTCTTGAGGATAAAATAAGGGGGGGTTGTGCACATGTGCACACACACAAACTTGATCTAGCTACCAATCTAAGTTCAATTTTTTTAATTTTTAATAAATTTTCCAAATGACAAACTTTGTCTAGTTCATTCCATGTGTTATACCAACATCATTCCATAATAACTGTGAGATATTGTCTTAGTTCAGGTTGATATAACAAAAATATCATAGAGTGGGAAGCTTAAAAAACAAACATTTCTGTTTCAGTTCTGAGGGCTGGAAGTCCAAGATCAGCATGCCAGCATGATCAGGTTCTTGGTGAAGGCCCTCTTCCTGCTTTCTAGTTGTTTCCTCACATGGCAGAGAGAGGGAGCTCTAGTCTATTTTACTTTTTATAAGGATACTAATCCCATCATAGGGGCTCCACCCTCATTACCCTGTCTACCCAATTACCTCCTCAAAGTCCCACCTCCTAATACCATCCCATTGGGTGTTAGGGTTTCAACATATAAATTTTGGGGTTGACCAAAACATGCAGTCCATAACAGATATGTTCACCCAGAGCTACTCAATTAAAATATTGTTCTTAATCTTATTTAGTGTGAATGTGCATGACAGGAAGGAGAGAAGGCTAGAAATTAATGTCAGACCTGAATTTTTTTTTAATTGAAATACAGTTGATTTACAATGTTGTGCCAATCTTTGCTACACAGAAAAGTGACTCAGTTTTACACATATATGTATTCCTTTTTAAATATTATTTTCCATTATGGTTTATCCCATAGTTCCCTGTACTATACAGTAAGACCTTGTTGTTTATCCATTCTAAATGTAATAATTTGCATCTACTGAATTCTTCTTCTGACTTGAGCACTAAGTCTATATGACCTTAGGCAAGTTACTTTCCACAGAACTTGGTACTCTTCTGTAAAAAAAAGAACTTAAGATTCTGAGTACTGTATCAGTATAAAAAAGGCTATTAGAGAGTAAATGAGGGTATCATAGAGACAAAGAGTGAGTTTATCATTAAATAAAAATCTCTGCATAATGAACACTAAATAATACAGAAAGGGAATGAAGGTTATTTTGAAAAATGATAAAACTAATATATTTTTCTCATGTTTTTCATTAGAGAGAAGAAAATTAACCATTGCCTAGAGCATTTTCTGTAAAAAATAAGAATTATGCTTGAAACTGAAACAAATAATTTCTATTTGTTCCAGGATATTCAAGGACAAGTCATCCACCTACCCTCAGAGATTTAGTTTTTCAAAATAATCCTTCTTTGCTTGGCTGGAAGCTCTCTGTGAGGCTTTCAGCACTGGTACTTCTCTGACAAGATTACTATAGCCATTTCCCTATGGTCTTCAGCTACCCACTGGAGGGAAGAGTTTGAAAGAAGTAAGCAATCTCTTGGTTCTAAAAACTTCAACCTCATAGTTAAAACTGGAACTCCATTGAAAGTAAGCATGGTCATATATACCAATTCTAATTAAAAAAATTAGCTTTAATTTTGTGACTCTAACTGATCTTAAGAGTGAGAGATGTTTCAAAAACTCTTGCTTTTCCTTTCATAGCTCTCCTCCACTCCCAGGAAAGCAGAACAGGAAACAGCGTCATGGTATCAACCCTGTCCTTTAATATTCTAATTTCTTGAACAGTTCAGGGGTTGTGGAGCTGGAGAGGAAGTTCAAGGTCCTGGATGGCACTTTCCAGGGGCAGGTAGTACAAGTTGTGAAAGGTCTCCGAGTCTGAAACCCAGGAATACGATTTATCTGTCTTATCTGAAGTTACTTTATATGAACACAAGGCCAGGGTATGGAAATGTAGGAGAGAAGAAGCATTTCTAAAAGGGATTTTGTGTCCAGAGAAGTAAACCTAGGTTCTGAGTTGGGGTCTATGTACCCAGACAAGATATCACAAAGTAAATTTGGGAAATACAATACATATACATGAACATATCCCCAGGATGAAGCTGAAGTGTGGTAAGGCCAGAGAATAATGTGAGTACTGAGAAAATCAGACAAGGTTTTATTAGACAGGCCCCTTTCATTATCACTGTCTCTCTTCAGTGTCTGATGCCCAAGTCATAGTGAATCTTAATGACATTATACTCAAGTTTTATTACTCTAGTCCTTGTTCACTTTTCCTTCAGCATCTCAGACCTAAGATTATATAACAGCCATATACAGCATTGGTTTGTGCCATTTTAAATAATTCTGTTAAACTTGAAACATTTATTGAGGACCTACTGTGTCATTGCATTCATTTAAAATTAGACACAGGTCATTGCCTTCTAGTAGTATAAGCTATAACGGGGAGTTATATCATAAAATAAAAACTCTGATTTAAGAGAGACTGAGATAAATATTATAGTATTTTTCTAAAAAAAGGAAAAGAGCTATGGGACCATGGGAATACTAACATTGCTTAAACCTCTATGGTGATTTATAACACATTATTTACATTGTAAAATGGAGCTAGTAGGACCTCACACATCAGAATTCAATGAAATAATACTCAAGGGATTAACACTGTGCCTGGACCAGACAATCAACTAATAACGGTTTTTATAATTATTTTTTGTGAATTTTTATTTGGAAAAGTTTTTAGAGGTGGCTCTTCTGTTTTTGGAAAGATAAGCAGATTTGGGGGCTTTCTCCTTTGTGTTTCTGTAACCCCTTGTACATGATTTCATTATAACACTTACCACACCACTGTAATTGTTTGCTTAATTATCTGTTTCCACTGATGGAATGTGTGCTCCTGAAGGAGAGGCATCATGCTCTATTTGTTTTCAATCTCCAAAGTTTAGCATGGAGCTTGGTACAGAGTAACAATTTAATAAATGTTAAATGAATGTTATTTAACTTCTGTAATTGTGTGCTGTTTTCATACAGAGAGGGCCAGAGTGGCATAGGTTGAAATGTGTCTCCAAAGCTTATTGGTGTTGTTGATTTGCTGTCATCTGTGGCAGTGTTTCAAAGATTCAGATGTGTTTTCACACTTCATTTCACCCTGTGAACAATCTATTCTTTATTAGCTCACCATAAAGAAATAAATTTGGAATGCAGCTGTTCTCCATTAGTCTCCTATACCCCACTCACTGAGGCTGAATCTCTGTGAATGTTGTCCTCCCATCAAAGGCAGACAAATCTCTGGAGCTTGATTAGTTCAGGGATAGAGGGCAGACAGCAGAGTCAGAGAATGGGAGGCAAGAGACAGGAGAATCCAGTTCTGTTCCTGGGGAGACACTATAAAACCTCATGATTCTTGGCTTAAACGAGAAAGCCAGGCAATTCTATCATACTCATACCATACTGAATCTTTACTCATTGGTAAAACTGGAGAAGGTGACCATGCTCATTTCTATAGACTGTTTTAATAAAACAGCACATATAAAACTATTTTGAGAAATATGAAACAGTAGACAACACAGTATAATATTAGTTGTTATTACTCTACCTACATATTGGTTCCAGTCAGCTCCTGAAGAAAGTGTGGTCACTTGCAAAATTTAAAACTTACTCTGATTATTTTTAAGGTTCACAGCTTCTCTGATGACACATTATTTTTGAGGTTCTGCAGGGCAGAGTGATTGGCCTACTGGTGGCTGTTGCCCTGGTCACAAAGGCATGGCCTCTCTATGTGCTGTCCCAGATGCTGTAGGTCACCTGCTGCACAGCAGACTGGTTGGTATTTGTGGCTGAGCTCTCTGGATGCCATACTGGATAATGATGTATGCTGGGACTGGAGAAGTGACTTTCTCCCTTTTGAGTTCCACTTTTGTTAGAGGGATTTTGAGGTGGCAGCTCGTGCCCCAGTGTGTTGCAGTTTCCTAAAACACTCAGAGTTGAAATCAAAGTTCTGTGGACCGATTTAGGTAAACAGAATCTTTCTGGCTCTGAATTCCACTTCCTCTTTTTTGCTCCTGAGACAAGCTGTTTATGTCTGGATCGTTTTCTACTTAATGATGAATGGTTATGTCCCAAGAATCCATTCCATCCCATGCCTAACCTTCTCCACCCTCTAAAAAATTGGAAAGAGACTTTGGTTGGACAGTGTTAACAGTCACACCTAGGTTATATCTGACTACTTTGCAACTTTTCTCTGGAGTAATTTCAGGAACTGTGTGGTGTTTTGTAAGGCCTGTCCTACCAGTTCATCTAACACATCTTAAACTTCAACACTGGTCTTTACAAAATTGTGGCTGATGGCTGTACACTGGAACACATAAAAATGTGTAAAGGGCTTCCCTGGTGGCGCAGTGGTTGGAAGTCTGCCTGCCGATGTAGGGGACACGGGTTCGTGCCCCGGTCCGGGAAGATCCCACATGCCACGCAGAGCAGTTAGGCCCACGAGCCATGGCCGCCCAGCCTGCGCGTCCGGAGCCTGTGCTCCGCCACGGGAGAGGCCAAAAGAGTGAGAGGCCCGTGTACCACACACACACAAAAAATGTGTAAAGATTTCTAATATTTTAAGAAAGTGATGTTGTACATAATGATATTCATCCACACCAGAGGATGTGGGGAATAGTCATTAGAGAGAAGTCTGTATATTAGAGGAATTGACCAACTCTATACCTTTGGAGAATCTTCATTGCTGCTTGCCTGACTTTGTATGTATACACAAGGACGGTAAGCAGTGGTTAGGTATGGTTAATCACCTTTATTAAAGGCAGACAATCCTAAACAAAATCTCAGGACTTGGTGAAGTTAATGATGAAGCTAATCTCCCTCTGTGAGATCCTGTTGCTCCAAGAACTTGCTAATATGGTCTTTATATTAAGAATATTGCATAACTAACTTCTGATACATATGTATTGATCTTTTCTACTTGCCTTGAATATAAAGTGAAAAGAATAATTCCATTTCCCCACTTCTGTGTCTCCGAGATACATAAAGCATTCTATATAGAGTTTTGCTTACTAGAACCTGACCTGGTAAATAAAGTGTCCTAGAAAAGTATAAAAAGCACCTATTGACATTTTGCTATTGACGGTGTCCGGAATACATTGAAGGTTTCTTAAAAGACCTAAGACCACATTCTTATGGGGAGAGAAAAAATGTTTTCTTGGGATTATGTCATCCTACCCACATGGTTAGAGGCTATTAGTATTCCAAACTCACTTGTGTTGCTATGTAGAACAGCTGCACCTGGAAATTTGCTGTTTTGGTGACACTGGCCATTTAATGAACCTGCAGGAAGGAAAAAAAAATCATGCCAAATAGAGTACAAACCCTTATACAAAATTTACTTCAGAATTATCAGTTTGACTTTGCCATCTTTGCTTTCAGATGAGAATAGCAACCAAAACAATTGAAAAGGTAGATACATTAAAAAAAAATTTTTTTTAAGGATTTGTGTCAATCCAACTGTGAAAGTTGTGTAAGACAATATTAAATGGAGAACTTAGGGTAAATTTTATTTAAGACTGAAGGAAAACACATCTTTGTTAATTACTAACCAATGTGCAATCTATTGGGGACTGATTACCTTTGTGAACATTTTGTAGATCATCCCTTTCTTCTGAGCTTCTAATTAGCTGCCTCTGAGGGGTAGTGACAGTGACTCACACAGTAAAGTTGTTTAAGCATTGAAAGATTATGTCACATTTAGATAAGTGCCATTTGTTATAAGCATAAAAATCACTCAGGATGAATACAACTTGCACATTCCAGTCACAATCTTTTCCCAAACAGTAAAGCTAATCCCTGAACTGGAGTTATGGTGACTTTTCTAAAATGTTCTAGAGAAAAATATATATCCTTTCTCAAAAGCAGCCTTTGCTCTTACAGAAGCACTTTATGGGATAAAGGACATTGTTCCACATTTGAAAAGTCCTTTTAAATGTTATTAAAAATATATATAGCTGACCACTTAACAAAAGTTTTCTACTTCAATTTGTGAGTGTTGATACAGTAAAAGCAAATTGTTTAAGGATGTCTCAATATTTGTATATTCAACTTCAGAAGCTTTCTAGGAGGATAATATACCTTCATGCATTTAAATTATGCATTATATCATAAAAACTGGGAATGTTCTGAAGAGATGGTAAGTGAAATGTTAGCTTCAGCTCTTAGATAATGAGGTCATTGAACAGAGAAGATAATTTGAACAAATTATCTTGAGAGTTCAAATGATGTAAATTTGTTTTTTGTGTGTGATTCAATCCTTTTCGGGCAGAACAGAAAGTACCTATCAGAGATTTTTAAGAACCTGTCAATTAATTGTAGTGATATGATGTATAAGCCTAAAACTGTGAATCTATTATATATAGTGGACTCGGTTAATGTGGTTAACAAACCAGTAATAGTATTATTTTTTCCCTTAAGCAGCATAGGTGCTTTTGAACATATTTTTTTGTAAATATTTTTAATGGTATTTTAGATGTCCAGCTCTACAGCATTACTGAGTAGTACAATTCAGTAAGTTATTTGGAAAGCATACTACAAGAGGCTAAGCACTGTGGTTGGTAGGTAGGCAGGAAATTTAAGGTTATCAACACAAAGAAAACATACACTTGTCCTAAAGAAATTTGTGATCTTAAATGGGAGATCTACAGCACATCTCAAAGGAGAGTGTGCTATAGAGTACACATAGAGCACAGAGGAAGGGGGATATTATCTGAATTATTCAGAATACTTTATCTTCCATCTTAATTTGAGTTATGCAACGTTATTCTTTGGAAACTACTTTCATTTCCTTTGATATAATGTTGAGAACATTTTGGGCAGGGAAGAAAATTCCCCCAAAATTTTCACCTAAAACATCTATTGCTAGCTTTACTGAAGACTTTATTAACTAAACTACCACATCAGCTTTCCATTTTATTTGCCAGTGTAATCAGGTGAATCATGTATTTGCTAAAATCACTGCTTCATAAGTGTTTCATAAGAAAGCACCTAAAATAATCATGAAACATATATATAGTTTTGTACAGTTCCTAAATATACAGTTGTCAAAATTAGTTTAACATATTACTGATCTCTTTCTTCATTTAATTCTCAAATTTTCTTCATATTCCTTCCATCTTTAGTCTCTTGACATGAAGTAAAACAAGTTTGAACACCTCCTCTCTGCCCCCGTCTCCTTTTTCTTTATTTTGGTGGCTCCTCGCCAGCACCTGCAGCTCTGTCACAGCTGGGCTGGATTCCCAGCAGGTGTTGATCATAAGCTGACTTGGAATTTTCTCTGAAGTGCTTGGGTTGTTAGAATGTGGGCCAAATGGACATCACACACCACGGTGTGGTGCAAGTCCTAGTTCTCCATTTGATCTTACTTTGATATGAAGAATAGCTTCAGAGAAACGTACAAAAAAGACTCTCCTGAGAAATAGGCACACAGATTGTTCAAGCTGATTCAGTACTAACAACTGTGGTTTAATTTCAGGCTTGCCATATTACCTTTAGTTTATTTGTCTTGATATGTTTTTAATGAAGCCTGAGCTGTATTACCATGTTATATAATAGAGTTGATCTTAATTAAGTCACTGAACAGTATTGGTCATATGAGAATAAGATATTTTTTCTGGTCAAAGATTCATATTTCATTATCACCTGCATTATTATGAACTAGAATTTTCTTTTTAGTATGTCCTTTGTTGTAGTTTTCGCAATACTACTGGTTTTTAAATTTTATTTATTTGTAATATTAAGGGCTGAGTAGGCTAAGATGGATGTGGGATGTAGCTAAAATAGTGCTTGGTGAGAAATTATAAAATAACAGTAGATGCTTTATCAGAAAAGATATGTTATATATATATATATATATATATATATATATATATATATATACACACACACACTAGGTACCACAGTTCCTTGCATCACACTTCTTAATTTTAATGACATTTATGAATTAAGAAGTAATATATCAAATTTAAAGTTGAGGTACTGAGGTTTGAAGAAATTGAATAGTTTGCTTAATGACAGTTAGTAAGTCATAGAAGTATGATTCAGACTCATCAATAACTAGTAAAAATGCATTAATAGATATGGCCTAATGATTCAGGAGTCAAATGGCATCAACTTGAAAAAGCAGCATTGGAAATCACTGATTATAATGTTAGGAGAGAAAGCAGATAATATAATTCTGATGCATGATGCAGAATAGTTTTGATAAACACATCTAATTCATTAATAGTGTGTTATGTTGACATGTTCAAAGCTGTTTCTTGAGGCTTTTCTTTTCATATTTCAAAATTGTATTTGTTCTGCTTTCTTGAGCCATCATGAGGATTTAGAACACTTACAGTCCCCCATTCTACTTTCCCTATCTTCATCCATCCAACACATTTATAGCTCCAACCACAATTGTTCATAAAATTAATGTATGATGTTTATAATTTTAGGACTATGTTCCACCATTTTGTTCTGCTTTATTTTTGGTTTTATTTTATTTTTCTACTAAATTCTCCCTTCTATTTTTCTTATGGCTTCCCTTCATTGCAAAAACCTTTTACCCTGTCTGTTTTCTCTGCTTGGAATATTCCCCCTTCCTTTTTCAACTCTGTCTCCCTACTGTTTCCTACCACCTTAACATTATGTCTTCATAGGCATCCTTCATGTCCTGACTTAAATTTAATCTCAGTCAAATTTCTCTAACACTCTGCAGTTTCCTAACCCTATTGTTAGCTGTCATTTCACCTCCTTTCTTTTCTCTATTTCTCTTATAACTGTGCTCATTTATACATATGTGTATAATGATATACATCTAGAATATGGCACATATTTATACCTCAGGAAGAACCAATAAATTGATGAGTGAATGAACAAAGGAATGCATGATTTAAATTGCTTGATACATTCCAAAGAACCATGGAAAGAGTAATATATCAGAGTTAAAGTGCAAGAACATTGCAGTTGCACTGGCAGGTAAGAGAGTAATATAGTGATTATGATTTGCAATATAACTTGAAAAGCTGACTAAAATTTTTTTTCTCAAGAAAATCTATTTATTTTTCTCTCACCAAAAGATATACTTATCTTTCCCCTGCTCCAGATCTAATGTTTTAAGTCTCTTTAAAGTTGCTGAGGTCTGAGAGAGATGATTTTCTGGCAAGCCTGTGGTAAAATAAATTGAAGTTAGGCTTTGAGAATTCTCTGAACATCAATATGGTCAAAGCTCTGTCAGCTGGGGAGAATTCTACTTTCACCCTGAGAAGTGCTTTGGATTCTTTTGGATTTAACTTCAGCCACAATTTCATTAAGTTCCTCTTCAGCAGCTTCGGGTCAATTGTCCTGAAAATTAGCAAACATTTCAATAATGCAGGCTGGTAAATTCAGTACGTAATTTTAAAAGTATTTTATTTCAATAATAATGCCTTGACAATTTTGCTTTTGCTTAGCCATTGTATTCTTTGTTGGTTTTAATTGAACACTGGCAAGCTTGATTGCAAGTCAGTGCAGTAAGTCCCAGCAGCAATGGACTGAGTGATTTGGAAAAGTATACCACTGGAAATAAGGAAATATAAGAAAGAAGCCATTGTAGAAATCCATTAAAGTCATATAAAAGGAAATTCTAACTATTAACTTTTATAGATATACAGCATAAAAACAAATACATGGAAAAATCATACTGTATAACTCAATGAATTTTAACAGGTAAATACACCTATATAATAAGCAGGTGGTTCAAGTAGTAAAACACTATTACTACCCAGGAACATCCTGCCTGAACTCTTCCTGTCATTATCCCCACCTAACATAGCTACCATTGTGCTTTATATCAAAATAGATTAGTTTGCTCATTTTTGATCTTTGTGTAAGAGGAAATTATAATAGGTACCGTTCTGCTGACTTGTTTCACTCAACATTACGATATTGTGCAAGTTATTGCACAATAAATGATGATAGTAGCAATTGCTACAAATTGCTATGATAGAGTAGCAATTTATTTTCATTGCTATGTAGTATTTAATTGGATGAATATACCATTATTAATTTAGTCATTCTACAGTTAATGGGCATACGGGTTCTTTGGTTATTTCAGTTTGGGGAAATTATAAATACTGGCATCAACCTTTTCATATATATCTGTTGCAGCTCACATTAGTCATGTTTAAGAGGAGAATTGTTTCTTAACAGGTTACATGGACATTCAGTTTTAAGAAATTCTGCCACATAATACTTCCAAAATTATATACTATTGGGTTGGCCAAAAAGTGCTTTTGGTTTTTAAATAAAAGTAAAAGACACATTTTTCGTTTTTACCAAGAACTTTAGAGAACAATATATTCACTGTTTTGTTCCACTACCTTCTGCCATTTTTCAGGCAACTTCATAATTCCATCTTCCCAAAACTTTTTATACTTTTGAGCAAAGAACTGTTCCAGGTGCTTTTGCAGTCTTCCAGGGAATTGGAATTTTTCCATTAAAATAATTTTGTAAAGACAGAAATAAATGGAAATCCAAAGGTGCAATGTCTGCTGAATACAGCGGATGAATCAGAACTTCCCAGCCAAGATGTAACAGTTTTTGCCTGGTCATCAAAGAAACATGCAATCTTGCATTATCCTGATGGAAGATTATGCGTTTTCTATTGACCAATTCTGGATGCTTTTCGTCGACTGCTGCTTTCAGTTGGTTTAATTGGGAGCAGTACTTGCTGGAATTAATCATTTGGTTTTCCGAAAGGAGCTCATAGCAGGGGACTCCCTTCCAATCCCACCACGTACACAACATCACCATCTTTGGATGAAGACCACCTGTAGTGTGGTTGGTGGTGGTTTATTTCGCTTGCCCCACAATCTCTTCTGTTCCACATTATTGTACAGTATCCACTTTTCGTCACCTGTCACAATTTGTTTTAAAACCGGAAAGTTTTCATTACGTTTAAGTAGAGAATCTCATGCGGAAATACAGTCAAGAAGGTTTTTTGTTTTTACTTTATGTGGAACCCAAACATCAAAGTGATTAACATAACCAAGCTGGTGCAAATGATTTTCAATGCTTGATTTGGATATTTTCAGTATGTTGGCTATCTCCCGCCTGGCATAATGTTGATTGTTCTCAGTTAATGTCTCGATTTGATTACTATCAACTTCAACTGATCTGCCTGACCGTGTAGCATCGTCCAGCGAGAAATCTCCAGCACAAAACTCCACAAACCACTTTTGACATGTTTGATCAGTCGCAACACCTTCTCCACACATTGCACAATTTTTTTTTTTTTTTTGCATTTCATTTGCGTGTTTACGTTTCTTGAAATAATAAAGCATAATATGCCGAAAATGTTGCTTTTTTCTTCCGTCTTTAATATTAAAATAGCTACACAAAAATTCACCAATTTTGGTAAGTCTTTTTTAAAAGCAGCTAATATGACAGCTGTCACATTGTCATTGTTTTGAGTGAAGTTAAAGACAACTAAGTGCTTACCAGAGCCATCTTATGGAAAAAAAAACTGAACGAAACTTTTGACCAACTCAATATTTATTTTTCTGCCAGCAGAGCCTGAGAGCTCCAGTTGCTTCACAGCTTTGCTGAGATTTAATAATTTTCATAGTTTTTACTTTTGCCATTTGGGTGCATGGGTAGTTATAACTCATTGTTGTTTAAATTTTTTACTGATAAATTTTTTTATCAGTATTTAAAAATAGCATTGTCTGTTTCTATCTTGTTGGCTTGAGGAGTTCTTTTCATATTCTGGATCTGTGCTGTCTGATTTGGTAGACACTAACCACATGTGGCTATTGAGCAATGGAAAATGGCTTCTCTGAACTGAGGTTTCACATTATGTTTCAATTGCTCAGTGCTGTTCTTGAAGAAAATCTTCATCAGCTATATGTTCTACAGCTATTTTCTCCCATTACATGGCTTTCGTTTTCACTCTTAGTGGCTTCTTTTGCTCAACAAAAGTCTTTCATTTTAACAAATCTAGAGTTTCAATTTTTCCTTGGTGATTATTGCTCTTTGTGCCTGTTTAAAATTTTTTGCCTACTTCAAGAACATAAAAATATTTTGCAGTTAATCTTGTGGAGGTTTTATTGTTTTACTTTTTACATTAAATCTATAATCCATCTGAAAATAACTTTTTGTTTTCATGTGATTTAAGAATCAAAATTAGTTTCTTTTAAAAATTAATTTTTTTAAGATAATTATAGATTCACATGCAGTTGTAAGAAATAAGACCCTGTGTACATGTAACTCAAACCATTTTTCAAAACTATAGTACAGTATCATAGTCAGGATATTAACAATGATGCAGGTAAGATATAGAACTTTTGTCACACCAAAGGGACCCTCATGTTGCCCTGTTATAGCCATCCCCTGCAGGTCTACTTCCATTCTCATGCTAATAACTCTTTGCAACCACTAATTAATTCTCCATTTCTATAATTTGTCACTTCAAGATTGCTATATAGATGGAATTGTATAGTATGTAACCTTTGGGATTGGGTATTCTCTCTTAGGAGACTGCTCTGGAGATTCATCCAGGTTGTTTCATGTAATTATACAGGTTTTTGCATGAACATAATTTTCAAGCTCAACAGTGCAATTGCCACATTTTATGATAGTTGTTTTTTTAAGAAACACCCAAACTGTTTCAGAGTTTGACATTCTCCCAAAAATGTATGAGTGATCTACTTTCTTCACGTTATCACCAGCATTTAGTGTTATTAGTTCTTATTTTAGCCATTTTGATGGGTGAGTAGTTGAACCTCACTGTGATTTTAATTTGCAATTTATTAATTGCTAATGAGTTGACATCTTTTCCTGTGCTTCTTGGAAATCTGTATGTCCTCTTTGGTGAAAAGCCTGTTCAGGTCTCTGTCCATCTTCTATTTTTTTCTTTTTTTGTTGTTGTTGAGTTTGAGAGCTATTTTTAAGTTCTATATATATGTTGTTTTAGGGTTCCCTAGAATAATAGAATGTGTATATATATATACATATTTGTTTGTTTGTTTATTTAAAGGAATCATCTCACATGGTTACAGGGGTTAAGAAGTCCCAAGATCTGCAGGGTGAGACAAACACGTGGAGACCCAGGAAAACCCATGCTGTAATTCCAGTCCTAAGGTTAGCAGTTTCTAGATCTGGGAAGAGACGATGTTTCAGCTCAAGCCCAAATGCAGAAATATACAGATGTCCCATTTCAAAATCAGTCAAACAGGAGAAATTCTCTCTTACATGGGGAAGGGGTCAGGCTTTTTTTTTTTTTTTTGCTGTACATTATTACATTATTGGCATTAGTTTCAGGTATACAACATAGTGATTCAGTTTTTTTTTTTCATGTTATATTCCATTATAAGTTATTACAAGATATTGGATATAATTTCCTGTGCTATGCAGTAAATCCTTGTTGATTATCTATTTTATGTATAGTAGTTTGTACCTGTTAATCCCATACTCCTAATTTGTCCTTACCACCACCCTTTCCCCTTTGGTAACCGTGAGTTTGTTTTCTATCTCTGTGAGTCTGTTTCTGTTTTGTATATAGATGCATTTTTATTATTTTTAGATTCCATATACAAGTGATACCATATAGTATTTGTCTTTCTCTGACTTATTTCACTAAGCATAATATTCTCCAGGTCCACTCATGTTTATGCAATTGGAAATATTTTCTTCTTTTTATGGCCGAGTAATAGTTTATTGTATATATATATACAATTGATATTTCTTTATCAATATTCTTAAGCCAGTTGTCTGTAGATGGGCACATGGGTTATTTCCACGCATTGGCAATTGTAAATAGTGCTGCTATGAACACTGGGATGCGTGTATCTTTTGAATTAGTGTTTATTTTTTCCAAATATATACCCAGGATTAGGATTGCAGGATCATATGATAGCTCTACTTTTAGTTTTTTTAGGGAAATGCCATGCTGTTTTTCATGGTGGCTGTACCAATTTATATTCTCACCAAGGTGTAGGAGGGTCCTCTTTTCTCTCCAGAATTTAGTATCTGTAGACTTTTTGATGATACCATTTTGACTGGTGTAAGGTGATACCTCATTGTGGTTTGATTTACATTTCTCTAAAAATTAATAATGTTGAGCATCTTTACATGTGTCTATTCACCATATGTATGTCTTCTTTAGAAAAATGTCTATTTAGGTCTTCTGCAGATTTTTTGATTGGGTTGTTTGGTTTTTGGATATTAAATTTTAAGAGCCATTTGTATATTTTTAATATTAACCCCCTGTTGGTCACAAATATTTTCTCCCATTCCCTGGGTTGTTCTTTCAATTTGTTGATTGTTTCCTTGGCTTTGAAAAAAACAAACAAAGTTTGATTAGGCCACATTTTTTTATTCTGATTTTATTTCTTTTGTCTTGAGAGACTGAGCTAAGAAAATATTGCTACAATTTATGTCAAAGAATGGTTCACATATGTTCACTTCTAGGAATTTTATGATGTCACATTTTTACATTTAAGTCTTTAAACTAGTTCAAGCTTATTTTTGTATATGGTGTGAGAGAATATTCTAACTTCACTGATTTACATGTAGCTGTTCAGTTTTCCCAACACTGGTTTTTGAAGAGACTGTCTTTCCTCGATTGTATATTCTTGTCTCCTTTGTCATAGATAAATTGGCCATAGGTGCATGGGTTTATATCTTGGTTCTCTATTCTATCCCAATAATCTATGTCTGTTTTTGTGCCAGTGCTGTTTTGATTACTGTAAATTTGTAGTACAGACTGAAATCTGGGAGGGTTATATCTCCAGGTTTGTTTCTTTGTTCTCATAATTGTTTTGGAAGTTCTGGGCCTTTTATTGTTCCATATAAATTTTAGCATTATTTTTTCTAGCTCTGTGGAAAATGTCATGGGTACTTGATAAGGATTGCATTAAATCTGTAGATTGCCTTGAATAGTATGGCCATTTAAACAATATTATTTTTTCCACTCCAAAAGCATGAAATATCTTTCCATTTCTTTGAATCATTTTCAATTTTCTTTATCAATATTTTATGGTTTTCAATATATTGGTCTTTTACCTTCTTGCTTAAGTTTATTCTTAGGCATTTTATTTTATATTTTGATAGACAGGATTTTCTTTTTTACTTTCTCTTTCTGATATTTGATTATTAGTGTAAAGAAACACAGCATATTTCTGTGTATTCATCTTGTATCCTGCTATCTTGCTGAATTTATTTATTAGTTCTAATAGCTTTTGTGTGGACATTTTAGGGTTCTCTACATAGAGTATCATGTCAGCTGCAAATAGTGACAGTTTTCCCTCTTCCTTTCCAATGTGGATAACTTTTATTTCTTTTCCTTGTCTGATTGCTGTGATTAAGACTTTGAACACTGTGTTGAATAGAAGCAGTGAGAATGGGCATCCTTGTCTTGTTCCTGATTTTACCAGGAAGGCTTACATCTTTTCACTGTTGAGTATTATGTTGTCCATGGCTTTGCAATAAATTGCTTTTATTATGTTGAGATTTGTTCCCTCTATTCCCACTTTGGTGAGAGTTTTTTTTTTTTTTATCATGAATGGATGTTGAATCTTGTAAATTGCTTTTCCTGTGTTTTTTGTCTTTCCATTTTTTTTTTAATATAGTGTATCACATTGATTGATTTGTGTATGTCGAAACATCCTCGTGACCCTGGAATGACTACAGCTTCATGATGGTGCATGATCACTTTTACATCTTGTTGGATTTGGTTTGCTAACACTTTGTTAAGGATTTTTGCATCCATATTCATCAAATATATTGAGCTGTAATTTTCTTTTTCTGTTGTTGTATCTTTGCTTAGTTCTGGTATCAGTGTGATTACATCTTCATAAAATGAATTTGGGAGTGTTCCCTTCTCTTCAAGTTTTTGGAATAATTTGAGAATGATAGGTATACATTTTTTGTATGTTTGATAGACTTGTACAGTGAAGCAATGTGGACCTGGACTTCTGTTTGCAGGGAGTTTTTTGTTTTTGTTCTCAGATTCTATTTCACTTCTAGGGTTCAATTTGTTCAAATTATCTGTTTCTTCTTGACTTAGTCTTGGCAGGTGATATATTTCTAGAAACTTGTGCATTTCTTCTTGGTTGTCTGTTTTTTTGGCATATAACTATTGGTATTCACATATGATTTTTTAAATTTCTGTGGCATTGATTTTTATTTCTTCTCTTTCATTTCTTATTTTGTTTATTTGGGTCCTCTCTTATCTTCTTGGTAAGCCTGGCTAGAGGTTTGTCTATTTTGTTTACCTTTTCAAAAAAACAGCTCTTGGTTTCCTTGATCTTTACTATTTTATTTGACCTACACTGTATTTCCTCTCTGATCTTCATTATTTTCTTCCTTCTGCTGTCTTTGTTGTTTGTTCTTTTTCTAATTCTTTTAGATGGTAGGTTAGGTTATTAATTTGTGATTTTTCTTGTTTCTTGAGGAATGTCTGTATCACTATGAACATCCTTCTTAGAACAGCTTTTGATGCATCCCATAGATTTTGTAAAGTTGTGTTTTCATTTTCATTTCTGTAGAGGTATTTTCGGATTTATTCTTTGATTTTTATTATTGACCCATTGTATTTTTTCAGTAGCATGTTGTTTAGTCTCCAAATGTTTATTCTTTTCTCATACTTCCTTCTATAGTTGCCTTCTAGTTTCATTCTGTTGTGCTCAGAAAAAAATGTTTGAAATAATTTCTATCCTCTTATATTTGTTGAGGCTTATTTTGTGACCTAGTATGTGCTTTAACTTAGAGAATGTTTCATAGTACTTATTAACAATGTGTAATATGTATATATATATATATTTTGATGTATTGCCTGTAGATATCAATTAAGTCCAACTGGTCTAATGTGTCATTTAGGACATCTCTTGCCTTATTGATTTTCTGTCTGGATGATCTGTCCATTGATGTCAGTAAAGTGTTAAGTCTCATTTACTTTCACTCTAATATTGTTAATTTCTCCCATTATGTCTATTTGTTTTATATATTTAGGTGCTCCTCTATTGAGTGTGTATACATTAATGAGTTTAATATCCTCTTCTTGTATTGGTAGTTTTATCATTATATACTGTCCTTCTTTGTCCTTATTTATGGCCTTTGTTTTAAAGTCTATTTTATCTGATATGAGTATTGCTACTCCCATTTCCTGCCATTTCAAGATGTATGAAATATCTTTTGTAATCTCCTCAATTTTCATCTGTATGTGTCCTTCACCCTGAAATGAGTTTCTTCCTGGAAACATATTCCAAGTTCTTATTTAATTATTCATATATATGTACTTATAGCCATTTTCATCCTTTTTTTCTGGTTGTTTGTGTAGTGTTTTAAAATTTCTTCTTTTTTTTTTCCCTTCTGTGATTTGATGATTTTCTTTTGTAGTGTGCTTGAGTTCTTTCATTTTTGTTTTTATGAATCTATTGTTTGTTTTTTATTTGTGGTTACCATGGAGTTCACGTATGTTTACCCATAACTATGTCTACTTGTTTTAAGCTGATAGTCATTCAACTTCAAACATACACTAAAAGATGTACAATTTTATACTCCCCTCCACCACATTTTGTGATTTTGATGTCCTGTTTTACATCTTCATCCTTTTTTTTTCTCTTTATTCTGGTGCTAATTGATTTTCCTTTTTTTAAAATTTACATATTGGCTTATTTTTGTGATCTCCAATCCTTACTATACATTTACCTTTTTTATTGTGATTTTCCCTTTCCTACAGATTCTTGGTTCTTTTCTATTTGTAGAAGACCCTTCAGTATTTCTTTTATGGTAGGTTTAGTATTGCTGAATTCTTTCAGTTTTTACTTATCTCATAAATTCTTTTTCTCTCCTTCTATTCTAAATTATAATATTGCTGGGCAAGCATCCAAATTGCTGGGGTTTTTTTCCCTTTCAGGACCTTGAATATATCATACCACTTTCTTATGGCCTGCTAAATTTCTGCAGAGTAATCAGCTGATAGCCTTATGGGGTTCCATTGTAACTGACTAGTTTTTTTTTTTTTTTTTTTTAGCCTTTTGATGTATCTCTTTATCTTTCATTTTTGTCATCTTAATTATGATATATCTTGGTGTGGGTCTGTTTGGATTCATCTTGTTTGGGACTCTATGTGCTTCCTGTACCTGGATATCTGTTTCCTTCTTTAGGCTTGGGAAGGTTTTTTTGTTTGTTTGTTTGTTTGTTTGTTTTGTGGTACAGGGGCTTCTCACTGTTGTGACCTCTCCTGTTGTGGAGCACAGGCTCCAGATGAGCGGGCTCAGTGGCCATGGCTCATGAGCCCAGCTGTTCTGTGGCATGTGGGATCTTCCCAGACTGGGGAATGAACCCGAGTCCCCTGCATCGGCAGGTGGACTCTCAACCACTGTTCCACCAGGGAAACGTGAGTTTGGGAAGTTTTCAGCCCTAATTTCTTCAAATATTTTTTTGATCCCCTTCTCTCTCTCTTCTCCTTCTGGAACCCCTGTCCTGTTATGCATAGGTTGTCATGTTTTATATTATCCTGTAAATCTTGTATGTTGCTTTTTTTTTTTGTTCCACCAGGGAAACGTGAGTTTGGGAAGTTTTCAGCCCTAATTTCTTCAAATATTTTTTTGATCCCCTTCTCTCTCTCTTCTCCTTCTGGAACCCCTGTCCTGTTATGCATAGGTTGTCATGTTTTATATTATCCTGTAAATCTTGTATGTTGCTTTTTTTTTTTTGCATTTGTCTGCTATTCTGATTGGGTGATTTCCATTATTCTATTTTCCAGACCACTTATTCACTCTTT
>NW_006789945.1:41480-53271 GCF_000442215.2 Lipotes vexillifer | reverse complement strand
ACTCTTTCCATTCTGTGTCATTTAGTCAGCTATTCATTGTTTCTAGATTGCTTTTTAGCTCAGCAATTAATTAAATTATATCTTTTTGATGTGTTCATCTTTATAGGTTCTAGTTTCTTGTTTAGTCAGCTGCATTTCTATCTATAATATTTCTTAATTCTTTTAACAATTTTATTACCACTTTTTTGAACTTTGGGTCTGGTAGGCTGGTGAGCTCTGTTTCATTATTTGTTCTTTCAGGGGATTTCTCTTGATCTTTTAACTGGGAACAGTTCCTTTATTTTACTTAACTTTCTCTGTCTCTGTGAATTTAGGAGAAACAGCTATCTACTGTGGTCTTAAAGGACTGTTTTCATGTGGGAGAAACTCTTTGTAGACTGTGTGTATCTGTCTTTTGTACAGGGCAGGTTTTGCTATGGATGCCAGCCATTTTCCTCAGGGAGTGCTTGCCTTTATCCCCTTTATAGGTTGTGTGGTTTGTACTGGAGGATCTATAGTGTGTGCAGGGTGTGTGTGAGGGGACTTTCTCTCTGCTGTGTCGTTGTTGCCACTGTGTTGCTGGGTCTGTTCCCCAGTAATTGGAGCAGAAGTCCTGAGGGTCAGGCTTAACCCTGCCTGATAAGGTGATTGATGAAGCAGTGAAACCTGTGCACTTACAGAGGACCTATGTGCCACCTTTGCAGGCATCTGTGGCTCTGCTCACATGCAGGCCAAGTTTGTGACCCTTCTTCTATGTATTCATTCCACATCCAGTGCAAGGCCATGGTGCTGAGTAAACTGGGGCTGGGAGTCAGAGAGTTGTAGCCTTAGGAATTAAGTTGGTTGTACTGACACCAGAGATCTAGGCTGCCCCTGTGGCAGTCTTCTCCCAGAACTTGTCTATCCCAGAACCACTGCTAAGCTGTCATGTGGTGTGTGCAGGGCTGGGGTGGTCTCACTGACAAATGAACTGCTGTATGCTCCTGTGGCCACTGGAGCCTGCACTGACAGTGTCTGCCACTATCCCACCTGGACCACACTCCAGGCCCCCTGGGCAATCTGTACATAGCTAGATCAAATCCTCTTTCAGGATCAGTTGGCCCACAACTCATACCAAATTGTAGAGTGGAGTGAACAGGGCCAGGGTGTTTTCCCTGTTTGGTAGGGAGTTTGACCAGGAGGCAGCTGCCATTGCAAGTTTCTTTCCACTCTGATTATTGACAAGCTAGCATGTGTGCATTCCTTGCCAGTAGAATGTAGGTTTCTCCAGCACTTCTGTCTGTCCCAGAAGCCAACGGGGCTTGTCTCCTCCATGCAGAACCCAGGGGCAGGATGCCCAGATTGTGGTTCAACCTGCTTACTCCCCAGGGCAACATTCTGCCCATGTGGTCCTTCTCTTCCTTTCAGACTCCTCCAAAGGATGCAGTTCCTGACCCAATTCCTTTTTCCTGTCCTACCTTGTTACATGGAGATCTTTCTGGCAGGTTTTAAATATAGTTCTTCTATTTCCAGTTAGATTTCCATGAGACTCGTTCCCCTTGTAGATGCATTTTTGATGTGTTTGTGAGGGGATTTGTTCTCCATGTCCTCCTGTTCCACCATTTTGAGCACCATACTAGGATTGTTTCTATATTTCTGTAAAAAATGCCATTGGAAACTTGATAGGAATTGCATTGAACCTATACATGACTTTGGGTAGTATGGATATTTTAACAATATTAAGTCTTCAAATCCATTAACATGAGATATTTTCCATTTATTTGTGCTTCTTCAAATTCTTATAATTTTCAGCATACAGATGTTTCTGTTACTTTGTTAAATTTATTTGTAAGTGTTTTCTTATTTTTGATGCTATTGTATATGGGATTGTTTTCTTCATTTCTTTTTCAGATAATTTACTGTTACTTATAGAAGCACAACTGATTTTTGTATCCTGCAACTTCCTGAGTTTGTTGATTCATTCCAACAGGTGTTGTGAATTTTGTTTTATGTTTTTTGTTTTCTTTTGTATGTGTGTGTGTAGTCCACAGGATTTTTATTATATATGATCATGGCATTTGCAAACAGAGACAATTTTACTTCTTTCTTTTCATTTTGTATGCTTTTTATTTATTTTTTCCTGCTTAATTGGTCTGGCTAGGACTGTCAGTACTATGTTGAATAAGAGTGGTGATAGGGGTTATTCTTGTATTGTTACTGATCTTAGAGGAAAAACTCTAATTGAAAACCATTCAATATGATGTTAGCTGTGTGCTTGTGATATATGGTCTTTATTATGTTGAGATACTTTTCTTCTGTATCTAATTTGTTGAGACTTTCTATCATAAATATTTATTAAATTTTGTCAAATACTTTGTATCCAATGAGATAATCATAATTTTTAATTTTAAAATCATAATTGTAAGTAAATTACACAATACTATTACAATATTAGAGAATATGACTTTGACTGATATATTTTTACCATTACCTGGGAGTTTTATACATTCATATGTTTTTATGGTATTAATTATTGTCCTTTTATTTCTGCTTGTTTTGTAAAGCAGATCTAGTGCAATGAACTCCATCAGATTTTATTTGCTCAGGAATATTTTTATGTCTTATTTCTTAAGGAGAGCTTAGACTGGTATAGAATTCTTGATTGACAGGTTTTATCTTTCAGTATTTTGAATATGTCACCCCACTCTCTCCTTGTCTACAAAGTTTCTGCTGAGAATTTTACTCAGTCTTATGGGAGTTCACTCATATATAGCAAGTTGCTTTTCTCTTAATATATTCAAAATTCTTTTCATCTTTGATTTTTGATAATTATTTATAATGTGTCTCAGTGTAACCCTTTTAAGATTCAACCTCTTAGGGATCCTTTTGGTCTCATGAACCTGGATGTTCGTTTCTCTCTCTAAGTTTGGGAAGTTTTCAGCCATTATTGCTTTAAATACACTTAAAACTTTTTCTTGTATGTGATTTCTATAATACTTATATTGATTTTATTGTTGTTGTCACTACTGTTTTGTTTTGTTTTTGATGGTGTGCTATATGTCCAGTAGGTTTTCGTTGCTTTTTTCATTTTTTTTTTTTTCTTCATTCTCCTCTGGATAATTTCAAATGATATCCCTTCTAATTCATTTATTCTTTACTTGGCTTAGTTGAGTTTTTTTTTTTTTAATTGAAGCTCTCTATTGAATTCTTCCTTCCTTTCTTTCTTCCTTCCTTCCTTTCTTTCTTTCTTTCTCTTTCCTTCTTTTCACCTCTCTCTCTCTTTCTTTCTTCCTTCCTTCCTTCCTTCCTTCCTTTCTTTCTTTCTTTCTTTCTTTCTTTCTTTCTTTCTTTCTTTCTCTTTCCTTCTTTTCACCTCTCTCTCTCTTTCTTTCTTTCTTTTTTTTTGACAGTTGATATTTCTTTGCCTTTCTTATTTTGTTCATGTATTACTTTCCTAATTTCATTTAGTTGTCTGTGTTCTTGTAGTTCTCCAAACTTCATTAAGAGGATTATTCTGAGTATATTATTATTAAGAAAATTCTTTTTAGTTCCTAGATTTCCATTTCTTTAAAGTCAGTTAATATAGCTTTATTAGTTTCCTTTTTTGATGTCATGTTAATGAGGCTCATTGTGATTTTTGATTCTTTGACTCAAGTTCTCCTCTTTCTTTCTTTACAGTTTGCTTTGGCAGGGAAAAACAGTTCACCTTGGGTTACTGGAATGGTCATCTGGTAGCATCCATATTCAGGTGGGACTTGTTTTCAGGGTCTCTAGTTGGGTGAGATAATTTTCCATGCTCTGTGTTTTAAGGGGAGAGGACATGCAGTTTCCTAGGCTCCATAATCAAGCAAGGTCTCTGGGTGGGCTATGTGATCAGGCAGGGATGCAGGCTTTGTTCGATGGCCAGATGGGGCCACTAGTTGGTGTCTACAATCACTTTGTCTTCAACAAGATTGCAGGCTGTGTTTCCTGGCAGGGTAGTGCTACTTGTTAAATTCCATGATTAGGCAGAGCTATAGGATATACTCCTAAATCTACTTGCTTGGGAGGTGTTTCAAGTTGTGCTCTTCTACTAAGTGGTTGGCTGAAGTCTGTGCTCATAGAAGGTCACAGGCAGGACATTGTAGTTGGACAAGCACTCAGGCTGTGCCCTGAAATAAGGCAGAATTACAGGCTGTACCACAAAGTTGAGTGGGACTACAAGGTAAGGTTCATTATAAGGTAAGCTTCTGGCTGTTTTGAATTGCAGGTAATGTCACTCAACATTCTCTCTTGTTGGGAGGGACATCTCATTGTATCCTGCAGTTGTGTGGGCCTAGAGACTGTGCACCATGGTTAGATGGGGTTGCTGTCTTGGTTTTCTCATCAGGTAGGGCCACAGCTTATGCCCAGAAATTGGGCAGAGTCACTTACTGGACTCTGTTCCTGGAAAAGACCACAGACTGTGTTCAGCTATTAGGAAGGGCTGTGAGCTATACTTAAAAAAAAAACAAAAAATTAAGTCTTTATTGGAGTATAATTGCCTTACAATAGTGTGTTAGTTTCTGCTGTATAACAAAGTGAATCAGCTATATGTATATGTACATCCCCATATACCCTTCCTCTGCGTCTCCCTCCCACCCTCCTTATCCCACAACTCTAGGTGGTCACAAAGCACCAAGTTGATCTCCCTGTGCTATGCAGCTGCTTCTCATGAGTTATTTCTTTTACATTTGGTAGTGTATATATGTCATTGTTACTCTATTCCTTCCCCCTCCCCATGTCCTCAAGTCCAGGCTCTACATCTGTTTCTTTATTACTCTCGCATCCCTAGGTTCATCAGAACATTTTTTTTTGGATTCCATATATATGTGTTAGCATATGGTATTTGTTTTTCTCTTTCTGACTTACTTCACTCTGTATCACCGACTAAGTCCATGCACCTCACAACAAATAAATCAATTTCATTTCATTTTATGGCTCAGTAATATTCCACTGTATATATGTGTCACATTTACTTTATCCATTCATCTGCCAAAGGACACTTGGGTTTCCTCCATGTCCTGGCTATTGAAAATAGAACTGCAATGAACATTGTGGTACAAGACTCTTTGAATTATGGTTTTCTCAGGGTATGTGCCTGGTAGTGGGATTGCTGGGTCATATGGTAGTTCTATTTTTAGATATTAAGGAACCTCCATACTGTTCTCCATAGTGGCTGTATCAATTTACATTTCCACCAACAGTGGAAGAGGATTCCCTTTTCTCCACACCCTCTCCAGCATTTACTGTTTGTAGATTTTTTTGATGATGACCATTCTGACCATTATGAGGTAATACCTCATTGTAGTTTTGATTTGATTTCTAATGATTACTGATGTTAAGCATATTTTCGTGTGTTTGTTGGCAATCTGTATACCTTCTTTGGAGAAATATCTGTTTAAGTCTTCTGCCCATTTTGGGATTGGGTTGGGGTTCTTTTTGATATTCAGCTGCATGAGTTACTTGTATGGTTTTGAGATTAATCCTTTGTCAGTTGCTTTGTTTGCAAATATTTTCTCCCATTATGTTGGTTGTATTGTCATCTTGTTTAGGGTTTCATTTGCTGTGAAAAAGATTTTTAGTTTCATTAGGTGCCATTTGTTTATTTTTATTTTTATTTCCATTTCTGTAGGAGGTGGGTCAAAAAGGATTTCACTGTGATTTATGTCATAGAATGTTCTGCCTATGTTTTCCTTTAAGAGTTTGATAGTGTCTGGCCTTACATTTAGGTCTTTAATCCATTTTGAGTTTCTCTTTGTCTATGGTGTTAGGGAGAGTTCTAATTTCATTCTTTTACACATAGCTGTCCAGTATTCCCAGCACCACTTATTGAAGAGTCTGTTTTTTCTCCATTGTTTATTCTTGCATCCTTTATCAAAAATAAGGTGACCAAATGTGCATGGGTTTATTTCTGGACTTTCTATCCTGTTCCATTGATTTATATGTCTGTTTTTGTGACAGTACCATACTCTCTTGATTACTGTAGCTTTGTAGTAGAGTCTGGTGTCTGTGAGCCTGATTCCTCCTGCTCCATTTTGTTTTCTTCAAGATTGTTTTGGCTATTTGAGGTCTTTTGTGTTTCCATACAAATTGTGCAATTGTTTGTTCTAGTTCTGTGAAAAATGCCATTGGTAGTGTGATAGGGATTGCATTGAAGCTGTAGATTGCTTTGGGTAGTATACTCATTTTCACAATGTTGATTCTTCCAATCCAAGAACATGTTATGTCTCGCCATCTGTTTGTATTGCCTATGATTTCTTTCAGCATTGTCTTATAGTTTTCTGCATACAGGTCTTTTGTCTCCTTATGTAAGTGTATTCCTAGGTACTTTATTCTTTTTGTTGCAATGGTAATTGGGAGTGTTTCATTAATTTCTCTTTCAGATTTTTCATTACTATATAGAAATGGAAGAGATTGCTGGGCATTAATTTTGTATCCTGCTACATTACCAAGTATAATGATTAGCTCTAGTAATTTTCTGGTAGCATCTTTAGGATTCTTTATGTGTAGTATCATGTCATCTGCAAACACTGACAGTTTTACTTGTTCTTTTCCACTTTGGATTCCTTTTATTTCTTTTTATTCTCTAATTGCCCTGGCTAGGACTTCCAAAACTATGTTGAATAATAGTCATGAAAGTGGACTTCTTTGTCTTGTTCCTGATCTTAGAGGAAATGCTTTCAGTTTTTCACCATTGAGAATGACGTTTGCTGTGGGTTTGTTGTATATGGCCTTTATTATACTGAGGTAATTTCCCTTTATGCCTACTTTCTGGAAGGTTTTTATCATAAATGGGTGTTGAATTTTGTTGAAAACTTTTTCTGCATCTATTGAGATTATCATATGATTTTCATCCTTCAATTTGTTAATATGGTTTACCACACTGATTGATTTGCATATATTGAAGAATCCTTGCATTCCTGGGATAAACCCCACTTGATCACAGTGTATGATCCTTTTAATGTGCTGTTGGATTCTGTTTGCTAGTATTTTGCTGAAGATTTTTGCATCTATGGTCCTCAGTGATATTGGTCTGTAGTTTTCTTTTTTTGTGACAACTTTAGTTTGGTACCAGGGTGATGGTGGTCTCATAGAAAAAGTTTGGGAGTGTTCCTCTCTCTGCCATATTTTGGAAGAGTGTGAGAAGGATAGGTGTTAGCTCTTCTCTAAATGTTTGATAGAATTCACCTGTGAAGCTAGCTGGTTCTGGGCTTTAGTTTGTTGGAAGATTTTTAATCAGAGTTTCAATTTCAGTTCTTGTGATTGGTCTGTTCATATTTTCTATTTCTTCCTAGTTCAGTCTTGCCAGCTTGTGCTTTTCTAAGAATTTGACCATTTCTTGCAGGTTGTCCATTTTATTGGCATATAGTTTCTTGTAGTAATCTCTCATGATCCTTTGTATTTCTGCAGTGTCAGCTGTTACTTCTCCTTTTTCATTACTAATTCTATTAATTCTGTCTTTTACCTTTTATTCTTGATGAGACTGGCTAATGGTTTATCAATTTTGTTTATCTTCTCAAAGAAGCAGCTTTTAATTTTATTGATCTTTGCAATTGTTACTTTCATTTCTTTTTCATTTATTTCTGATCTGATCTTTACAATTTCTTTCTTTCTGCTAACTTTTTTTTTTTCCTTTCTCTGATTGCTTTGGTGGAAGTTTAGGTTGTTTATTTGAGATGTTTCTTTTTTCTTGAGGTAGGATTGTATTGCTGTAACCTTCCCTCCTAGAACTGCTTTTGCTGCATTCCATAGGTTGTGGGTTGTCCTGTTTTCATTGTCATATGTTTCTAAGTATTTTTTGATTTCCTGTTTGATTTCTTCAGTGATCTCTTGTTTATTTAGTAGCATGTTGTTTAGCCTCCATGTGTTTGTGTTTTTTCCTGTAATTGACATCTAGTCTCGTAGCATTGTGGTTGAAAAAGATAATTGATACAATTACAATTTTTTTTTTTTTTTTGCGGTACGTGGGCCTCTCACTGCTGTGGCCTCTCCCATTGCAGAGCACAGGCTCCAGTTGTGCAGGCTCAGTGGCCATGGCTTCCGGACCTAGCCGTTCCATGGCATGTGGGTTCCTCCTGGACTGGGGAATGAACCCATATCCCCTGTATCAACCGGCAGACTGTCAACCACTGTGCCACCAGGGAAGCCCTACAATTTCAGTTTTCTTAAATTTACCAAGGCTTGATTTGTGACCCAAAAATGATCTATCCACAAGAATGTTCCATGAGCACTTGAGATGAAAGTGTATTCTGTTATTTTTTGGATTGAATGTCCTATAAACATCATTTAAGTCCATCTTGTTTAATGTATAATTTAAAGGTTGTGTTTCTTTATTTTCATTTTGGATGATCTTTGCATTGGTGAAAGAGGGGTGTTAAAGTTCCCTACTATATTTGTGTTACTGTTGATTTTCTCTTTTATGGCTGTTAGCATTTGCTTTATGCATTTAGGTGTTCCTATGTTTGGTGTATAAATATTTACAATTGTTATATCTTCCTCTTGGTTTGATCCCTTTATCATTATGTAGTGTTCTTCTGTGTCTCTTATAATAGTCTTTATTTTCAAATTTATTTTGTCTGATATGAGAATTGTTACTTCAACCTTCTTTTGATTTCCATTTGCCTGGAATATCTTTTTCCATGCCTTCACTTTCAGTCTGTATGTGTCCCTAGGTCTGAAGTGGGTTTCTTGTAGACAGCATAGATACAGGTCTTATTTTTGTATCTATTCTGCCAGTCTATATCTTTTGGTTGGAGCATTTAATCCATTTACATTTAAGGTAATTATTGATATGTATGATCCTATAACCATTTTCTTAATTCTTTTGGTTTTGTTATTGTAGGTCTTTGCCTTCTCTTGTGTTTCCTGCATGGAGAAGTTCCTTAGCATTTGTTGTAAAGCTGGTTTGGTGGTGCTGAATTCTCTTAGTTTTTGCTTGTCTCTAAAGGTTTTAATTTCTCCATCGAATCTGCATTAGATCTCTGCTGGGTAGAGTAATCTTGCTTGTAGTTTTTTCTCTTTCATCACTTTAAATATTACCTGCCACTCCCTTCTGGCTTACAGTTTCTGCTGAAAGATCAGCTGTTAACCTTATGGGGGTTCACTTCTTTGTTACTTGTTGTTTTTTCCTTGCTGGTTTTAATATTTGTTCTTTGTATTTAATTTTTGATAGTTTGATTAATATATGTCATGGCATGTTTCTCTTTGGGTTTATCCTGTATGGTACTCTCTGTGCTTCCTGGACTTGATTGACTATTTCCTTCCCCAGGTTAGGGAAGTTTTTGATTATTGCCTCTTCTAATATTTTCTCAGGCCCTTTCTTTTTCTCTTCTTCTTCCTGGACCCCTCTAATTTGAATATTGGTTCATGTAATATTGTCCTAGAAGTCCCTTAGACTGTCTTCAATTCTTTTCATTCTGTTTTCTGATCCCTGGAAGTTATTTCCGCCATTTTCTCTTCCAGCTCACTTATCCGTTTTTCTGCCTCAGTTATTCTATTCATTCCTTCTAGATTATTTTTAATTTTAATAATTGCGTTGTTTGTCACTGTTTGCTCTTTAGTTCTTCCAGATCCTTGTTAAATGTTTCTTGTATTTTCTACATTTTCTTTCTGAGATTTTGAGTCATCTTTACTATCATTACTGTGAATAATTTTTCATGTAGGTTGCCTATTTTGTCTTCATTTATTTGGTCTTTTAGGTTTTTTCCTTGCTCCTTATAACATATATTTTGTCATTTCATTTATTTATTTTTTTGATGGGTGATGCTGTATTCCTGTCTTACTGGTTGTTTGTCCTGATACGTCCAGGCTTGCAGGCAGTTTTCAGGCAGTTGGATAGAGCTGGGTCTTGGTGTTGGGATAAAGACCTCTGGGAAGCCTCAGTTGATTAATATTCCCTGGGATTTGAGGTTCTCTGTTCGTCCAGTTGTTTGGACTCGGAGCTCCCACCATAGGTGCTTGGGCCAAACTTGTGGCCTGGGAACCAAGATCCTACAAGCTTCATGGCCTGGTAAAAAGATAATAATAATAAAGAAAGGTATCAAAGTATCAAAGAATAAAAAACAAAATAAAATTAGGTAAAAAATATATTAGGAAAAATAAAACTATAATTGAAAGAATTGAAACAAGATAAAATAAAACCTCAACAGAAAAAAAGAAAAGGGATGGTGGTGGAAACAAGCCAAAAGGAGTTAACAATAACAAAGGGTAAAGAATAAAGTAAAATTAGAAAAATAAATGATTTATTAGGAAAAGTAAATATATAAAAGAATCAACAACAATAAATCAACAAGGTAAAACAGAACCCCAATCTAAAAGAGGAAAAATAATAAAAAGCCTTGCCTATTGGGGAGGAGTTTAGGTGGGGGTGGAACTTAGGCAGGGGCAGGTTTAGGGTAGGGTGGGACCTAGGCGTGTGGGTGGGGTGACATTTGAGTGTACGGCAAGGCCTAGTCTCAGGACCCATATAGCCAGAAAAGGCCCTGGGGTAGGGTTCTAGTCGGGGAGACATTCAAGTATGGGGCAAGGACTGTGTTTAGGACCTGCGTGGAAGGAGAGAGGAAGCATGCCCAAAGGGGGGCCTCCTGACTGTGGAGTTATGGAGTTTGGAGGTAAGGCCCTGGGTGAGGATGTGTGGGTGAGGTTTAGGCTCAGTACAGTTGGAGGAGGTCTCAGATGGTGTCTCCAAGTGAAGAGGTAGGGCCCTGCATGGGGTGTTGTGGGGCTTGTGTTCTGCACAGCAGGAAGGAAGTTCTGAGGGTAGAGGATTAGGCCTGGGAGCCCAACAGGCTCCCCCCTGCCTAAGTGGACAGGGAAAGCACTGGCTGTGTTCCCTTACATTCCATCATGCCCCCCACCATCTCCCCAAGGTTCTCCCTCATTGCTGCTGGACCCTTAACCATGGGTGGGTTCCACTGGGTGTAGGAATTCCTCCCCTCCCACAGTCACCCTTCAGAGGTGCCCCTCCCAGCTGTCTGACCTTTACTTCTGATCCCCCTTCCCTCCCTCTCACTGCCTCAGGACCCGAGCAGCTGGAAGGGTCTAGGTGGGCAGAGGATCAGGGCCAGGATCTCAACAGATTCCTGGGACCCCAAGTGGTCAGGGGAAACCTGGCCATGCTTCGTTTTGATCCTCTGCCTTCCCAATGGTTCTCCAATTTTCCCCTTTGGATATGGGATCCCTTCCCTTCCCTCAGCCACCACTCAGGGGCTCCAGTACTGTCTCACCTCCACTTCTCCTCTCCCTTCACTCCCCCTGTGCCCCACATCTTACCCAGTCACTGGGGGTTTGTCCTGTCCCCTTAGGTGTCTGTGGTCCCCCACCAGTGCCTGGTAGGTGCCCTAGTTGTGTGGAGACATGAATTGTATGTCCTCATTTTACCCCATCTTGACTCCGCCCCCCCATGGTTTATCCTTTGCTGTGGTTGGTCAGTACCAGAGGCTTGGTTTCAAGGCTGTCCAAGGTTACTGTTCAAGATCCCTGGTTATACTTGGCCAAAAGCTACACTTAACAGTTGGGCAGGGCTGCTGGCTTGGCTCCTTGCCCAAGTGTGGCTGTAGAATGTGCTCTGTGGCTGCCTGGGTTCTCTGGCCAGTTTCCTGATCAGGTGGGATTGGAGGCTAAGCTCAGTAGTTGGGCAAAGCTATGGATTTGCTTTTCTGCCAGGATGAGACAGAAGAGTTCGTTCTACACCTGATAAGGCTTATTGTCTGGGTACCCAATTCAGGCAGAACTTCCAAGGTACTTCTGTCCAGATGGGGTTACCAGCTCAGTATCGATGTAGGGCAGAGTCACTGGCTATGATATTTGCCCA
>NW_006789945.1:0-41470 GCF_000442215.2 Lipotes vexillifer | reverse complement strand
GAATGCAGTCTGCTCAAATGTGAGCATTGGTTGCTCTAAGCACTACCTCTCTTCTCCATTTCTATCTGATCACCAATAGTCAAACCCCACATATTCCCCCATTAGTCCCCATGAGGTGAGGCCCAAGTGGTCTTCCCAGGAAGAGTCCTGTAATGTTAGGGGAGCTGAATGTCTAACTTAGGTATTCTTTTTCCCATGAGAGAAGCCATAGGACCTGGGAAACCCTCTCCCTATGGCACTGTGCTGGCCTAGGGGAGGAGTAATGCAGTCAGATTTCAGTCACTTCTCTTACCCTTCTAGTATGGTCCTTCATGGTCTCTATTGTCAAGGGAAGAGCTTCAAATTTACCCCAGGATTCTGGTATTTTGGTGTCTTATCTATGGGTAATTGCTAGCTGTTCTTGTGAGGGATACTGAGTTGGGAATGGCCTATGATGCCATCTTGATCATGTCACTCCCCTATTTTTTCTTTAGCCTTTTAATATGGTGGATCACATTGATTGAATAGTGATTTTTGAATCGTGAAGCATCCTTGCATCCATGGATTAAACCCCACTTGATAATAGTGTATAAATTTTTTCATAGATTTCAGACTACTATTAGTTAATGTTTTAAGGATTTTTGCACATATATTCATGAAGAGTATTGTTCTCTAGCTTCATTTTTCTTTGAACTGTCTCTAGTTTTAGTTACAGAATAACACTAGCTTCATAAAATGAATTAGGAAGTATTTTGTCTTCTATTAACTGGAAGGGATTGTGTAGAACTGGTGTTAATTTCTATTTAAACATCTGGCAGAATTCTCTAGTAAAAATATCTTGGTCTGGAAATTTTTTTTTTTTTTTTTAGCATCTTTATTGGGGTATAATTGCTTTACAATGGTGTGTTAGTTTCTGCTTTATAACAGAGTGAGTCAGTTATACATATATATATGTTCCCATATCTCTTCCCTCTTTGTCTCCCTCCCTCCCACCCTCCCTATCCCACCCCTCCAGACAGCCACAAAGAACCGAGCCGGTTTCCCTGTGCCATGCGGCTGCTTCCCACTGGCTATCTACCTTACGTTTGTTAGTATATATATGTCCATGTCTCTCTCTCGCCCTAACACACCTCACCCTTCCCCCTCCCCATATCCTCAAGTCTGTTCTCCAGTAGGTCTCTGTCTTTATTCCTGTTTTACCCCTAGGTTCTTCATAACATTTTTTTTTCTTAAATTCCATATATATGTGTTAGCATACGGTATTTGTCCTTCTCTTTCTGACTTACTTCACTCTGTATGACAGACTCTAGATCTATCCACCTCATTACAAATAGCTCAATTTCGTTTCTTTTTATGGCTGAGTAATATTCCATTGTATATATGTGCCACATCTTCTTTATCCATTCATCCGACGACGGGCACTTAGGTTGTTTCCATCTCCGGGCTATTGTAAATAGAGCTGCAATGAACATTTTGGTACATGACTCTTTCTGAATTCTGGTTTCCTCAGGGTATATACCTAGTAGTGGGATTGCTGGGTCATATGGTAGTTCTATTTGTAGTTTTTTAAGGAACCTCCATACTGTTCTCCATAGTGGCTGAACCAATTCACATTCCCACCAGCAGTGCAAGAGTGTTCCCTTTTCTCCACACCCTCTCCAGCATTTATTGTTTCTAGATTTTTTGATGATGGCCATTCTGACTGGTGTGAGATGATATCTCATTGTAGTTTTGATTTGCATTTCTCTAATGATTAATGATGTTGAGCATTCTTTCATGTGTTTGTTGGCAGTCTGTATATCTTCTTTGGAGAAATGTCTATTTAGGTCTTCTGCCCATTTTTGGATTGGGTTGTTTATTTTTTTGTTATTGAGCTGCATGAGCTGCCTGTAAATTTTAGAGATTAATCCTTTGTCAGTTGATTCATTTGCAAATATTTTCTCCCATTCTGAGGGCTGTCTTTTGGTCTTGTTTATGGTTTCCTTTGCTGTGCAAAAGCTTTGAAGTTTCATTAGGTCCCATTTGTTTATTTTTGTTTTTATCTCCATTACTCTAGGAGATGGGTCAAGAAGGATCTTGCTGTGATTTATGTCATAGAGTGTTCTGCCTATGTTTTCCTCTAAGAGTTTGATAGTTTCTGGCCTTACATTTAGGTCTTTAATCCATTTTGAGCTTATTTTTGTGTATGGTGTTAGGGAGTGATCTAATCTCATACTTTTACATGTACCTGTCCAGTTTTCCCAGCACCACTTATTGAAGAGGCTGTCTTTTCTCCATTGTATATTATTGCCTGCTTTGTCAAAAATATGGTGACCATATGTGTGTGGGTTTATCTCTGGGCTTTCTATCCTCTTCCATTGAGCTTTATATCTGTTTCAATGCTAGTACCATACTGTCTTGATTACTGTAGCTTTGTAGTATAGTCTGAAATCTGGGCACCTGATTCCTCCATCTCTATCTTTCTCAAGATTGCTTTGGTTATTCAGGGTCTTTTGTGTTTCCATACAAATTGTGCAACTGTTTGTTCCAGTTCTGTGAAAAGTGCTATTGGTAGTGTGATAGGGATTGCACTGAACATGTAGATTGCTTAGGGTAGTATAGTCATTTTCCCAAGGCTAATTCTTTCAATCCAAGAACATGGTATATCTCTCCATCTGTTTATATCGTCTTTAATTTCTTTCATCAGTGTCTTATAGATTTCTGCATACAGGTATTTGTCTCCTTAGGTAGGTTTATTCCTAGGTATTTTATTTGTTTGGTTGCAATAGTAAATGGGAGTATTTCCTTAACTTTCCTTTCAGATTTTTCATCCTTAGTGTATAGAAATGCAAGAGATTTCTGTGCATTAATTTTGTATCCTGCTACTTTACCAAATTAGCTCTAGTAGTTTTCTGGTAGTATCCTTAGTATTCTCTATGTATAATATCATGTCATCTGCAAACAGTGACAGATCTACTTTTCTTTTCAAATTTGGAATCTTTCTATTTCTTTTCCTTCTCTGATTATTGTGGATAAAACTTCCAAAGCTATGTTGAATAATAGTGGTGAGAGTGGACAACCTTGTCTCATTCCTGATCTTAGTGGAGATGGTTTCAGTTTTTCACCATTGAGAAAAATGGTGGTTGTCGGTTTTTCATATATGACCTTTATTATGTTGAGGTAAGTTCCCTCTATGCCAACTTTCTGGAGGGTTTTTATCATAAATGGGTGTTGAATTTTTTTCAAAATGTTTTTCTGCATCTATTGAGATAATAATGTTTTTTCTCCTTCAATGTTAATATGGTTTATCATATTGACTGGTTTGTGTATATTGAAGAATCCTTGCATTCTTGGGATAAACCCCACTTGATCATGGTGTATGATTCTTTTAATGTGCCATTGGACTCTGTTTGCTAGTATTTTGTTGAGGATTTTTGCATCTATGTTCATCAGTGATATCTGCCTGTAGTTCTTTTTTTTTTTTTTTCGGTACACGGGCCTCTCACTGATGTGGCCTCTCCTGTTGCAGAGAACAGGTTCCAGACGCGCAGGCTCAGAGGCCATGGCTCACAGGCCCAGCTGCTCCGCAGCAATGTGGGAGCTTCCCAGACTGGAGCACGAACCTGCGTCCCCTGCATTGGCAGGTGGACTCTCATCCTCTGCACCACAAGGGAATCCCCTGTAGTTCTTTTTGTGATATCTTTGTCTGGTTTTCATATCAAGGTGATGGAGGCCTCGTTGCATGAGTTTGGGTGTGTTCTGCCATCTGCTACATTATGGAAGAGTTTGAGAAGGATAGCTGTTTGCTCTTCTCTAAATGTTTGATAGAATTCACCTGTGAAGCTGTCTGGTCCTGGGCTTTTGTTTGTTGGAAGAATTTTAATCACAGTCTCAATTTCAGTGCTTGTGATTGGTCTGTTTATATATTCTATTTCTTCCCGGTTCAGGCTCAGAGAGTTGTGCTTTTTGAATAATTTGTCCATTTCTTCCAGGTTGTCCATTTTATTGGCATAGAGTTCCTTGTAGTAATCTCTCATGATCCGTTGTATTTCAGCAGTCAGTTGTTACTTCTCCTTTTTCATTTCTAATTCTATTCATTTGAGGCTTCTCCTTTTTTTTCTTGATTAGCCTGGCTAATGTTTTATCAATTTTTTTTTAACTTCTCAAAGAACCAGCTTTTAGTTTTGTTGATCTTTGCTGTTATTTTCTTTGTTTCTATTTCATTTATTTCCACTCTGATCTTTATGATTCCTTCTGTCCACTAATTTTAGGTTTTGTTTATTCTTCTTTGTCTAGTTTCTTTGGGTGTAAGGTTAGATTGTTTATTTGAAAGTTTTCTTGTTTCTTGAGGTAGGATTGCATTGCTATAATCTTCCCTCTTGTAACTGCTTTTGCTACATCCCATAGGTTTTGGGTCTTCATGTTTTCATTGCCGTTTGTTTCTAGATATTTTTTATTTCTTCAGTGATCTCTTGGTTATTTAGTAGTGTATTGTTTAACCTCCACATGTTTGTAATTTTACAGACCTTTTTCTGTAACTGACACCAATCTCCTAGCATTGTAGTCAGAAATGATACTTGATATGATTTCAATTTTCTTAAATTTACCAAAGTTTGATTTGTGAACCAAGATATGATCTATCCTGGTGAATGGTCCATGAACACTTGGGAAGAAAATGTACTCTGTCATTTTTGGATGGAATGTCCTATAAATATATATTAAGTCCATCTTGTTTAATGTATCACTTAAAGCTTATATTTCCTTATTATATTCATTTTGGATTATCTGTCCATTTGTGAACATGGGATGTTAAAGTCCCCTACTATGAGGGTGTTATTGTTGATTTCCTGTTTTATGGCTCTTAGCATTTGCCTTAGTTATGTACTTGTTCCTGTGTTGGGTGCATAAATATTTACCATTTTTTTATCTTCTTCTTAGTTTGATCCCTTGATCATTATGTAGTGTCCTTCTTTGTCTCTTTTAATAGTCTTTAGTTTAAAATTTATTTTGTCTGATATAAGAAGTGCTACTCCAGCTTTCTTTTCATTTCTATTTGCATGGAATATCTTTTTCCACCCCCTCACTTTCAGTCTGTATGTGTTTATAGGTCTGAAGTAGGTCTCTTGTAGACAGCATTTATACGGGTCTTGTTTTTTATCCATTCAGCCTGTTTATGTCTTTTGGTTGGAGCATTTAATCCATTTACATAAGGTTGTTATCAATATGCATGTTCCTATTACCATTTGCTTAATTGTTTTGGGTTTGTTGTTGTAGGTCTTTTCCTTCTCTTGTGTTTCCTGCCTAGAGAAGTTCCTTTAGCATTTGTCATAAAGCTGATTTAGAGGTCCTGAATTCTCTTAGCTTTTCCTTGTCTGTAAAGTTTTTTTTTTTTTTTTTTTTTTTTTTGCAGTACGCGGGCCTCTCACTGCTGTGGCCTCTCCCACCATGGAGCACAGGCTCCGGATGTGCAGGCTCAGTGGTCATGGCTCATGGGCCCAGCCGCTCCATGGCACGTGGGATTCCCTGGACCAGGGCATGAACCCACGTTCCCTGCATCAGCAGGTGGACCCTCAACCACTGCGCCACCAGGGAAGCCCTGTCTGTGAAGTTTTTAATTTCTCTGTCTACCCTGAATGAGATCCTTGCTGTGTAGAGTACTCTTGGTTGTAGGTGTTTTTCCCTTTCATCACTTTAAATATGTCCTGTCACTCCCTTCTGGGTTGCAGATTTTCCACTGAGAGATCAGCTGTTAATGTTATGGGGATTCCCTTGTATGTTTTGTGTTGTTTTTCCCTTGTTGCTTTTAATATTTTTCTTTATATTTAATTTTTTATAGTTTGATTAATATGTGTCTTGACATGTTTCTCCTTGGATTTATTCTGTATGGAACTCTCGGTGCCTCCTGGACTTGATTGGCTATTTCCTTTCCCATGTTAGGGAAATTTTCAACTATAATCTCTTCCAATATTTTCTCAGTTCGTTTCTTTCTCTCTTCTTCTTCTGGGACCCCAGTACTTTGAATGTTGGTGCATTTAATGTTGTCTCAGAGGTCCATGAGACTGTCCTCAATTCTTTTCATTCTTTTTTAAAAATTCTGCTCTGCAGTAGTTATTTCCACTATTTTATCTTCCAGGTCAATGATCCATATTTCTGCCTCTGTTATTCTGCTACTGATTCCTTCTAGAGAATTTTTAATTTCACTTATTTTGTTGTTTGTCATTGTTTGTTTGCTCTTTAGTTCTTCTAGGTCCTTGTTAAATGTTACTTTATTTTTTCCATTCTATTTCCAAGATTTTGGATCATGTTTACTGTCATTACCCTAAATTCTTTTTCATGTATACTGCCTATTTCTTCTTCATTTGTTTGGTTTGGTGGGTTTTTACCTTGCTTCTTCATCTGCTGTGTGTTTCTCTGTCTTCTCATTTTGCTAAACTTACTGTGTTTAAGGTCTCCTTTTTGCAGGCTGCAGGTTCATAGTTCCTGTTGTTTTGGGGGTCTGCCCCCAGTGGCTAACATTGGTTCAGTGGCTTTTGGAGGCTTCCTGGTGAAGGTAATTGGTGCCTGTGTTCTGGGGGATGAGGCTGAATCTTGTGTTTCTGCTTGGCAGGACTGCATCTGGTGGTGTGTTTTGGGGTATCTGAGACCTTATTATGATTTTAGGCAGCCTCTCTGCTAATGGGTGGGGTTGTGTTCCACTTTGCTAGTTGTTTGGCATAGGTTGTCCAACACTGTAACTTGCTGCTCGTTGAGTGGAGCTGAGTCTTAGCATTGGGATGGAGAACTCTGGGAGAGCTTTCACCATTTGACATTACATGGAGCTTGGAAGTCTCTGTTGGAACACTGTCCTGAACTCAGCTCTCCCACCTCAGAGTCACAGGCCTGACTCCTGGCCAAAGCACCAATACCCTGTCAGCCACATGGTTAAGAAGAAAAGAGAGAAAAACTGAAAGAAAGAAAGAAAATAATAAAATAAAAGTTATTAAAAATATTATTAAAAATATAAAAATTAAAATTAATAAAAAGAAAGAAAGAGAGCAACCAAAGCAAAAAACAAATCCACCAATGATAACAAGTGCTAAAAACTATATTAAAAAAAAAAAAAAAGGACAGCAGAACCGTAGGACAAATGGTAAAAGCAAAACTATACAGAGAAAATCACACAAAGTTCACCATCTCAAATTTGGGATGATTCATCGTCTCTTCAGTTATTCCAGAGATCAATTTGATTGTGGAGATTTAATATGCTACTCCTGAGTCTGCTGGGGGAAATTTCCCTTTCTCCTCATTGTTCGCACAGCTCCTGGGGTTCAGCTTTGGATTTGGCCTCACCTCTGCTTATAGGTCACTTGGGGGCCTCTGTTCTTCTTTCAGATAGGATGGATTAAAGTAGCAGCTGATTACAGGATTCTGGCTCACTCAGGCTGGGGGAAGGGAGGGGTACAGAATGAGGAGTGAGCTTGTGGTGGCAGAGGTCAGTGTGACGTTACAACAGCCTGAGATGCACCGTGTGTTCTCCTGGGGAATTTGTCCTGGGATCACGGGGCACTGGCAGTGGCTGGCTGCACGGTCTTCTGGGACAGGAGTGTGGATAGTGACTTGTGCTTGTACACAGGCTTCTTGGCGGCTGCGTCAGCAGCCTTAGCATCTCATGCCCATTTCTTGTGTCTATGCTGATAGCTACAGCTCATGCCCATCTCTGGAGCTCATTTAGGCGATGCTCTGAATCCCCTCTCCTCGTGCACCCCAAAACAATGGACTCTTGCCTCTTATTCAGTTCCAAACTTTTTCTCAGACTCCCTCCCAGATAGCTCTGGTGCACTAACCCCTTTCAGGCTGTGTTCATGCAGCCAACCCCAGTTCTCTACCTGGAATCTGAACTCCAAAGCCGGATCTTCAGCTCCCAGCCCCCACCCATCCTGGCAGGTTAGCCAACAAGCCTCTCAGGCTGGTGAGAGCTGGTCCACTGTGCAGGAATCTCTCTACTTTTCCCTCTGCACCCCTGTTGCTGTGCTCTCCTATGTGGCTCCGAAGCTTCCCCCTGCCACACCCTGTCTCCACCTGTGAAGGGACTTCTTAGTGTGTGGAAGCATTTTCTCCTTCAGAGCTCCGTCCCAGAGATGCAGGCCCCATCCCTATTCTTTTGTCTCTGTTTTTTCTTTTTTCTTTTGCCCTACCCATGTATATGGGGAGTTTATTGCCTTTTGGGAAGTCTGAAGTCTTCTTCCAGTGTTCAATAGGTGTTCTGTAGGAGTTGTTCCACATGTAGATGTATTTCTGCTGTATTTGTGGGGAGGAAGGCGATCTCCACATCTTACTCCTCTGCCATCTTGAAGATCTCCTATGACCCTTATAATGTATTTTTGTATTTGGTTTGCTAATATTTTCTTGAGGATTTTTGCAGGTATATTTATGAGAGATATCAGCTTAAAATTTTCATCTTTTGTGTTGTCCTTGTCTAGTTTAGTTATCAGGGTAATGTTGGCTTCATAAAATGAGTTAGGAGAAATTCCTTCCTATTCTAAATATTTGCAAGTGTTTGAGAAGTTTAGATGTTAAATCATCTTTGAATATTTGGTAGACTTCAACTGTGAAGCCATCTGATCCTGGACTTTTGATTACAGGAGTTTTGAATTACTGTTTCAATCTTTTATCTAGTGATTAGTCTATTTGAATGTTCTATTTCTTCATGATTGAGTCTTGAAAAAAATGTATAATTCTAAGAATTTATCCAGTTCTTCTAGGTTGTACAGTTTGTTGGGTTAGAACTTTTCATCATATTCTCTTTTGTATTCTGTAGTATCCATTATAATTTTTCCTCTTTTATTTCTAATTATATTTGTCTGAGCTGTCTTTTTTCTCTGTGAGTCTAGCTAACGGTTTGTCAGTTTTATTTACCTTTACAAAGAACCAACTCAGTTTTTTTGATATTTTCTATTGTCTTTTTAGTCTCTATTTCATTTATTTCCATTCTGAACTTCTTATTCCCTTCCTTCTACTGACTTTGGGTTTAATTTGCTCTTTTTTTTTCTATTTCTTTTAGCTGTAAGTTTAGATTGTTTATTTGAGATTTTTCTTATTTCTTGAGGTAAGCCTGTATTGCTATAAACTTCCCTGTTAGTACTGCTTCTGATGCATCCCATAGGTTGTGGTATGTCCTATTTTCATTTTCATTTGTCTCCAGGTATTTTTCGATTTCCTCTTTGATTTCTTCATTGACCCAATAGTTGTTCAATAGCATGTTGTTTAGCCTCTCCATATTTGTAATTTTTCAGCTTTCTTTCTGTGTATGATTTCTAGTTTTTTATCATTGCATTTGGAAAAGGTGCTTAATGGTATTTCAATCCTCCTAAATTTATTGACTTGTTTTGTGTCCCAACATATGGCCTATTCCTGAGAACGTTCAATGTTCACTTGAGAGGAATGTGTATTCTGTTGCCTTTGGATGAAATGTTCTGCATAATTCCATCAAATATATCTGATTTAATGCTTCATTTAAGGGTGCTGTTTTCTTGTTGATGACTCTGTGACTGTTATTTTATTTATTAAGTTATTCATCAAATGTTCATTGCTTACCTACTATGTAGTAGACTGTAAGGAGGACAAAAGTAGACATATTTCATTCCCTCATGAAATATAACATTCCAATATTATCATGTTTTGCATATTTGTCATCCCAATCCTTTTGAGGATATAGTGTTCTCTCATGTTATATGACATCATTATTGTATGACCACCCATCTCTGTTATATGATGGAAGGAATTTGTCAGTGGTACATTCTTCTATCTCTCTATGGAAAATATTTGATAAATATTCCAAGGCTTGTTTTATATCTTTCTCTGCAATTGTGTGAATTACCCCTGTTTTGCAATGAGGATTCTGACTTTGAATGATGTTTGTAGTTTCCATGTCTTCTCCACTTTTAGTGCCATAATGCACAGTTGGCTGGGCACTCTGGTAATTACTGAGTATACAATAGTAAACAAGATTAAAATGTTCCCTGTGCAGTCAATTTATCAGCATTTTCAGTTGTTTCTCTCTCTAAAATACACCACAGATTTGTTGTTTTTCTCCATTTGTGCAATTACTGCCTTAGGTCATTTGGACTTTGGTATAACTTTGTAATTAGTTTTCTTGTTTCTACTTTTGCACTGATATTCTACTTTAAATAGAAAAGAATGGTAATCTTTTAAAAGTATAAATTAGATGATTTTACTTTTCTATTTCTAACCACTTAGTAGCTTCCCATTACAATTAGACTTAAATCAAAACACTCTTCGGGCTTCCCTGGTGGCGCGGTGCTTGGGAGTCCGCCTGCCGATGCAGGAGACGCGGGTTCGTGCCCCGTTTCGGGAGGATCCCACGTGCCGCGGAGCGGCTGGGCCCGTGGGCCATGGCCGCTGGGCCTGCGCGTCCGGAGCCTGTGCTCCGCGGATGGGAGAGGCCACAACGGGGAGGGGCCCGCATAACGCAAGGAAAAAAAAAAAAAAAAAAACACTCTTCAAATGGAATTCAAGGTTCTATATAGATTGACTTCATTTCCTAAAAAATTTCCTTTTATTCACAGTGAAAAAGATGAACTGGTCTGTCATAAAATTTCAAAGCTTTACACTTGCTTCTACTTCTTTCTGGATAGTTTTTCCTTCACTATTAGATTGACTCAAATTTTGTCATTCTGCAATATCAAACACACCAACATTCCCATTATACAGGCTACAGAAGGAGAACACAGAGAAAAACGGCCTGAGAAAATATTTGAAGAGATGATAGGGGAAAACTTCCCTAGCATGGGAAAGGAAATAGTCACCCAAGTCCAGGAAGTGCAGAGTCCAATATAGGATTAATATAACAAGAAGCATGCTAAAATATATAGTAATCAAGTTGAGAAAAACTAAAAATAAAGAGAAAATAAGAAGAGCAACAAGGGAAAACAAAGAAATAACATAAAAGGGAACCCCCATAAGGTTATCAGCTGATTTTTCAGCAGAAACTCTGCAGCCAGAAGAGAGTGGCACAATATATTTAAAGTGATGAAAAGGAAGAACCTACAACTAAAAAATAAAACTAAAACAAACAAACACATGGAAGCTAAACAATGTGTTACTAAATAGCCAACAATTCACTGAAGAAATCAAAGAGGAAGTCAAAAAAGTATCTTGACACAAATGACAACCCAAACACAATGACACAAAAATTATGCAATGCAGCAAAACCAGTTTAAAGAGGGAAGTTTTTTGGTTTATTTTTTATTTTGTTTTGTTTTGTTTTGTTTCTGTTTTTTGGCAGTATGCAGGCCTCTCACTGCTGTGGCATCTCCCGTTGTGGAGCACAGGCTCTGGATGTGCAGGCTCAGCAGCCATGGCTCACAGGTCCAGCTGCCCTGGTCATGTGGGATCTTCCTGGACTGGGGCACAAACCCGTGTCCCCTGCATCAGCAGGCGGACTCACAACCACTGTGCCACCAGGGAAGCCCCTAAAGAGGGAATTTTGTAGCAATGAAATTTTACCTCAGGAAATAAGAAAAATCTCAAATAAACAACCTAACCTTACACCTAAAGAAACTAGAAGAAGAAGAACAAACAAAATCCAAAGTTAGTACAAAGAAAAGTCATAAAGATCAGAGCAGAAGTAAATGAAATAAAGACAAAGAAAACAATAGAAAAGATCAACAAAACTAACAGCCAGTTATTTGAAAAGATAAAGAAAATTGATTAAACTTTAATGAGACTAATCAAGAAAAAAGGGGAGAGGGCCCAACTCAATAAAATTAGAAATCAAGAGATACAACACAAATACAAAGGACCATAAAAGAATATTACAAGCAACTATATGTGAATAAAATGGACAACACTGAAGAAATGGACGAATTCTTAGAAAGGTACAATCTCCCAATGTGGAACCAAGAAGAAATGGAAAATATGAACAGATCACTTACAAGTACTGAAATTGAATCTGTGACTAAAAAACTCCCAAACAACAAAAGTCCAGGACAAGATGGCTTCAGAGGTGAATTCTACCAAATATTTAAAGAAGAGTTAACACCTATCCTTTGAAACTATTCCAAAAAATTACAGAGGAAGGAACACTCCCAAACTTATTCTATGAGGCCATCGTAACCCTGAAAGCAAAACCATACAAAGATACCACAGAAAAGGATAATATATGCCAATATCACTTATGAACAAAGATGCAAAAATTCTCAACAAAATACTCGGAAACTGAATCCAACAACACATGAAAAGGATCATAATCCATGATCAAGTGGGGTTTATCCCAGGGATGCAAGCCTTTTTCAATGTCAACAAATCAATCACTATGATAAACCACATCAACAAATTGAAGACTAAAAACCAGATGATAACCTCAGTAAATGCAGAAAAATCTTTTGATAAAATTCCAAAACTATTTATGATAAAAACTCTTCAGGAGCATACCTCAACAAAATAAAGGCTATACAGGACAAACCTAAAGCTAACATTATACTCAATGGTGAAAACCTGAAAGAATTTCCTCTAAGATCAGAAACAAGACAAGGATGTCCACTCTCACCACTTCTATTCAACATACTTTTGGAAGTCCTAGAGACAGCTATCAGAGAAGAAAAAAAGTAAAAAGAATTTAAATTGACAAAGAATAGGTAAATATTTTGCTGTTTGCAGATGACATGATTCTATACATAGAAATTCCTAAAGATGCTACCAGAAAAATACTAAAGCTCATCAATGAATTTGGTAAAGTGGCAGGATACAAAATTAATACAGAGAAATTTTTCCATTTCTATACACTAACAATGAAAGACCAGAAAGAGAAATTAAAGAAATAACCCCATTTACCATTGCATCAAAAAGAATAAAATACCCAGGAATAAACGACCTAAGGAGACAAAAAGACCTGTACTTTGAAAACTATAAGACACTGATGATAGAATTCAAAGATGACAATAACAGATGGAAACATATACCATGTTCTTGGATTGGAAGAATCAATATTGTAAAAATGACTATACTACCCAAGACAATCTACAAATTAAATGTAATAACTATCAAATTAACAATGCCATTTTTCACACTACTAGAAGAGTAAATTTTTGAATTTGTATGGAAACACAAAAGACCTGAAATAGCCAAATAACTCTTGAGAAAGAAAAACGAAGCTGGAGGAATCAGGCTCACTGACTTCAGATTATACTACAAACCAACAAAGCTATGGTACTGGAACAAAAATATAAATCAATGGAACAGGATAGAAAACCCAGAAATAAACCTACACACCTATATTCAATTCATCTTCAACAAAGGAGGCAAGACTATACAATGGAGAAAAGACAGTCTCTTCAATAAATGGTGCTGGGAAAACTGAACAGCTACATATAAAACAATGAAATTAAACCACTCTTTAAAACCATATACAAAAATAAACTTAAAATGGATTAATGGCATAAATGTAAGACTGGATGCTATAAAATTCCTAAAGGAAAACATAAGCAGAACACACTTCGACATAAATCACAGAAATATCTTTTTGGATCTGTCTCCAAGAGGAATAGAAATAAAAACAAAAAATAAACAAATTGGACTTAATTAAACTCAGAAGATTTTGCACAGCAAAGGAAACCATAAATAAAACAAAATTCAACCTACAGAATGGGAGAAAATATTTGCAACCAATGCAACCAACAATGAATTACACACAGCTTATACAGCTCAATATCAAAAAGTCAAACAACCCAATCAAAAAATGTGCAGAGACATAAAAAGACATTTCTCCAGAGAAGACATACAGACGGCCAAGAGGCACATGAAAAGGTGTTGAACATCACTAATTATTATAGAAATGCAAAGCAAAACTTCAATGATTATCACTTCATGCCAGTAAGAATGGCCATCATTAAAAAGTCTACAAATGCTGGAGAGGGTCTGGAGACAAAGGAACCCTCTTACACTGTTGGTGGGAATATAAACTGGTACAGCCATAATGGAGAACAGTATGGAGGTTCCTTAAAAATACTAAAAATAAAACTACCATATGATCCCGTAATTCTACTCCTGAGCATATATCCAGAGAAAACCATAACTCAAAAAGATACATGCACCCTAATTTCATAACAACACTATTTACAATCACCAATACATGGAAGCCACCTAAATATCCACTGATAGATGAATGGATAAAGAAGATGTGGTACATATATACAACAGAATATTACTCAGCCATAAAAATGAATGAAATAATTTTATTTGGAGCAACATAAATTGACCTAGGGATTATCATACTAGGTGAAGTAAGCCAGACAGAGAATGACAAATATTACATGGTATGGTTTAATTGTGGAATCTAAAGAGGTACAAATTAAGGTATTTACAAAACAGAGGAGACTCACAGACATAGAAAACAAACTCATGGTTACCACAGTGGAAAGGTGAAGGGAGGCATAAATTATGAGGTTGGGATTAACATATACACACTACTGTATATAAAATAAATAAGCAACAAGGACCAACTGTATAGCACAGGGAACTATACTCAATTTTTTGTAATAACCTATAAGGGAAAACAATCTGTAAAAGGATATATATATATATATATGTATAACAGAATCACTTTGCTATACACCTGAAAACAACACAACATTGTAAATCAACTATACTTCATGAAAAAAAAAAGAAAGAAAATTAAAAAAAAAATAACAAGTATTCCATTTAGGATACTATTAAGTAGATCATCTGAAGTTGCTTTTTCTTTTTCCATTTTTTTCACTTCTTTGTTAAATGGTAGACCTTAGGAATTCATTTCTTATGACACAGATTCTAATTTTATATTTGTATGAGCATCTTTTCTGATAGATAGATAGATAAATATAATCCTGATTTGAGTCATAGTACTTACAGAAAAGGATTTTTTATTCTTTTTTTGTTGACAGTTTACCTAATTGGAAAAATTAATTTGACTTGTAAATTGGGACTATATACAGTTTTCCAGGAATTTTTCATTTTTTATCTCCTATTGTCCCATATAATTAAAAATATTAGCTCCTTTTATTTCCAAAATGCTCTGATTTGTATTATATATGACTCTACTAACATATTAGTGTCAAAAATATTAAGTTAAAAGAGAAAGGTAAGGGAATTATACACATTTACACATATGTACATGCAAATAAGTATGTGTTATGTGATATTGGTAATTTATATAGAATGCATGGGAACCCAAATATGAGGTGAGAAATAATCAGCATAGCACTTTCATGGGCAAAAACCTGTGGCAGACCTGTTTCTAGCTGTAGGGTATCCATAAGAAGCTACATTTCTGAGGTGGTTTTCAGGCTTTGGGTAACAAGGAGGACCAGAGCATTGGAACACTTTTGCCCATGACTATACACCATCCCACCACACCAGAATGTCAGTTTTCTGTGTATTTACTTTCCATTAGCTCAGAGATGTCAGATACAGAGCATTGCTTACCTGTTACTATGCAATTCTGGTACTCAGAAAATCAATAATTATCCATTCCTGCCCTTGATCCCAGAAAAGTTTTGAAAATCCTTCTGAATATGGTATTCCCAGAACTCTCTATCAGTTAGGTCTTCTGGGCTGCAAGGAGAAACCTGTTTGCCATCCACATATTAACCCAATCTACTGTCTGCTCCCTTTATGCTATCTCTTTACTGAGAAGTAAAGAGAATATGCAAAGAGAGTAGAGACATGCATATATTTCAATTTAATATTTGGTATTTATTATAAAGATATCAACTTTAGCATAGACTATTTTACATTTCAAATATTTATATCATTTATCTTTATAGATAATGGAATTTAATTTTGACTTCCAATGAGGCACATATTGAGAGGAACTTTAATTATTTTTCAATGAAATTGACAGGCCAGTGACATTGATTACTTAAGAGGATTTCAAGGGTTCATAAATTCTGTGACCTCTTTAGTGGTTGGGTCGCTTCTCCAGATTCTGTGCTATCATGGTTTTCTGTTCCATTAAAAATACAATGAAAATATCATGAACGATGTAACTGCATTTAGCAATTTACAGGTGTTTTCTTGTTGATCTAGTTGGCTTGTTTTAGTAATGCTCTAGAGAGGTCTCTCAAAAAATGATGTCAGGGCTTCCCTGGTGGCTCATTGGTTGAGTGTCCGCCTGCCAATGCAGGGGACGTGGGTTCGTGCTCCGGTCCGGGAGGATCCCACATGCCGCGGAGCGGCTGGGCCCGTGAGCCATGGCCGCTGGGCCTGCACGTCCGGGTCCTGTGCTCCGCAGTGGGAGAGGACACAACAGTGAGAGGCCCGCATACTGCAAAAAGAAAAAAAAAAAATGATGTCAGAGTACTCTTGTGGAAAACTGATTGTTTCCTGTAGAAAAGGTGGAAGGCAAAGGGAAAAATAATTTTGCTCTCCTGTGTACAATATGAAAAAACCTAGGCATAGAAAGCCTATATTTTTTGCCAAGGGTTTACTTGTTGTGGGTTGCCTGGAAGTGGCAAAACATAAGTTATGAGAGCTATCCTTTATATATATTCTTCCTGTCTTTCCTCATAGCAATTCTTTTTTTTTTTTTATTTAGTATGCTTCACACCTCATATTCTACAACCCCTTATATGCACTTATACAGGAAGAAGGGAGGATTCATTATTGGTGCTTCTTAGGAAAGACAGGAAAATATTTTTGATCTCACATGAAATTCCTTGCAAAAACATCCTGCTTTCAATTGCTACCAAAATGTATGTTCTCCCATTGACATAGCTTGGGAAAAAATGCTGACCTAGCTCACTATTTCTTATTTTTAACTTTTATGTTCCAATTTGGGATCAACCACAAGACACACAGCAGTACTCTTAGCTTCACTGATTGGAAAAAAAGTTAATCAATACGTGCTATGTACTGTCTAATGAAATACATGATCTCATGTGAAAACGGAGTGTATGTTGGTTGGGAATGTTCATCCTTGTGCTCTCAGCCACCATGTTCTAGAGGGTACCAAAGGACACTTCTCAGAGTAAGAGAGATATGAGAGGTGATTTGAAGAGTAAGATGACTTAAAGGTAAGACTGAAGATAGGGTGAGAGGATGCCTAAAAGTATAATAAAGATGAAAACAAGTAGAAGCTCTAGACTCCACTGATGAGCTCTCTCTGTGTTTTGGGTGTGATAAAATAATACCAAAAATAATTCCTGCTATTTGCTTTCATTACAAACACTTTGATGAAATGAAAATAAGGTATATGCTATTTATGTAGAGTAATCATAGCATGATATTGGCTTTTAATATTAGGTATTCCTAATAGACGTATATCATTTTATTTTTGAATTGAACTTTGACACTTGAATTAGGGTAGACTAACTGCTGTACTAGAGATCCCAATGATCAACATAATAAAGGTTTATTTCTCACTTAAGTCACAGTTGAGTGTGGGGCAGCAGGAAAGCCATCTCTACTTTTGGCTTCAAGGCAGAAGAGAGGAAGAGCATGGACCTTCTCAAAAGGGGGTTTAGGGACCAGGTCAGGCATCTCTCACATCTACCCACATTCTCTTTGCCAGTATTCCATCACATGACTCCAGGTAACTCTAGGGAGACTGGGGAGTGTCATTTAGCTCTGTGCCCCCCAAAAAGACCTAATACCAGGCTGCCACAGCTGGTTATACAATATTAGGCACTAAAATGCAAGCTATTTTATGACAAAACACTGTGTTTGAGTCATCAAAAAATCTTGGCATTTAGCTATTTGTGCTGCTTTACAAAAGATGTTAAATTATTCTTTTTTCCTATTTGGTCATCATTTATCTGAATTTGAGTGACAACAGAGTATACGTTTGTATATATTTCACATCTCTTTCTACTAGTTTGATGAGCTTCCCTGTGCAGAGATTTGCGTGTTTAGCAGAAGTACCGTTATTTTGGCAATAGTACAATTTGTACTATTGTACTATAATACAATAGTACAATACATTTGCCATGTTTACCAGAAGTACCATTACTTTGGCAATAGTGCAATTCAACTATATACAATCATACTATTACCCTCTACTATGAAAGTGGTTTTCACATAAATACTTCACTGGAAACCAAAATTGTCAGAAGCTGTGACTAATTCCCACATGTACACCTTTCACCTTCAGTAAGAAAATTCAAGATTCTTCAATCTTATCTTCAAGAAAATTTCTCAAAAATTTCCAAGGCAATAATAGCTCAACAGTAAATTATTATATATATGTGTATATAAATATTTCAAAAAATTTTAAAGGTGTATATATCCATGAGTAATTTACAATTTGTTGTCACTCTCCCAGCCCCATGACTTTTCTGTCTTCAATAATAAACATGGTTACATGAAACTGTAGCTTGATCAAAAATGAATATAGATTTAAATGTTTTATAATAATTCATATATTGTTTATGGTAAAGTAGATGTACATCAAGTACCCATGGGTCCAATTTTTCTAATTTGAATTAGATAAACCTCCATGGAATTACATATAAACTTAAAGAGAGAAATAGCCTCTTAATTCACCTGTTCCATAATATCATTTTTTACACTGAGGACTTTTTCTTTTTTTGAATTTTATTTTATTTCAATTTTTTAAAAAATTTGTTTTACATTAGAATATAGTTGATTAACAATGTTGTATTAGTTTCAGGTGTATAGCAAAGTGATTCAGTTATATATATATATGTACCTATTCTTTTTCAAATTATTTTCCCATTTAGGTTATTACAGAATATTGAGCAGAGTCCCCTGTGCGATACAGTAGGTCCTTGTTGGTTATCAATTTTAAATATAGAAGTGTGTACATGTCAATCCCAAATTCCAAATCTATCCCTCTCCTGAACTCTTCCACCCTGGTAACCATAATTTTATTCTCTAAGTCCATGAGTCTGTTTCTGTTTTGTAAATACATTCATTTGTATCGTTATTTTTTAGATTTTGCATATAAGCAATATTATATTATATTTGTCTTTCTCTCTTTGACTTACTTCACTTAGGATGATAATCTCCAGGTCTATCCATGTTGCTGCAAATGGCATTATTTCATTCTTTTTAATGGCTGAGTAATATCCATTGTATATATGTGTCACACCTTCTTTATCCATTCATCTGTCAATGGACAATTAAATTGCTTCCACATCTTGGCTACTGTAAACAGTGTTGCAATGAACATTGGGGTGAATGTACAATTTCAAACCAAGCTTTTCTCTGGATATATGCCCAGGAGTGGGATTGCTGGATCATATGTTAGCTCTATTTTAAAATTTTTTTAGTGACTTCCAAACTGTTCTCCATAGTGGCTGTACCAATTTACATTCCCACTAATGGTGTAAGAGAGCTCCCTTTTATCCACATGATCTCCAACATTTATTGTTTGTAGATGTTTGATGATGGCCTTTCTGACGGCATGAGGTGATATCTCATTATAGTTTTGATTAACATTTCTCTAAAAATTAGAATATTGAACATATTTTCATGTGCCTCTTGAGCATCTGTTTGTCTTCTTTGGAGAAATGTCTACTTAAGTCTTCTGCCCATTTTTGGATTGTGTTGTTTGTTTTTATGGTATTGAACTACATGAGCTGATTATAAATTTTGGAAACTAATCCTTTGTTGGTCACATCATATGAAAGTATTTTCTCCCATTTTGGAGCTTTTTTTTTTTTTTTTTCTTTTTTGGAGTATGAGTTCCTCATACAATGAGTTTGGGGATTTTCCTTCTGAAAAAATTTTTGAATAGTTTCAGAAGATGAGTGTTAACTCTTCTCAAATGATAGAATTCACCTGTAATGCCATCTGCTAGTAGACTTTTGTTTGTTGTGAGTTCTTTAATCACACTTTCATTTTCAGTACTTCTGATTGGTCTGTGTATATTTTGCATTTCTTCCTGGCTCATTCTTGAGAGATTGTACCTTTGTAAGAATTTGTCCATTTCTTCCAGGTTGTCCATTTTATTGTTGTATATTCCCTTGTAGTAGTCTCTGTTGAGTCTTTGTATTTCTGTGGTTTCCATTGTAATTTCTTTTACATTTCAAATTTTATTAATTTGAGTCCTCTCCATTTTATCTTGATGATTCTCGCAAAAGGGTTATCAATTTTCTTTATCTTTGCAAACAACCAGCTTTTAGTTTCATTGATCTTTGCTATTGTTTTTATTTGTTTGTCTCTATTTCATTTATTTCTGCTCTTTTTTATTTCTTTTTCAAACTGAACAATGAAGCATGGTGATTGGAGAGACAAAGAACCTGAACTTCAATGACTTCAACTATGTAATTATTTTTTCAAATTTATTTTATTTTATTTATAAAACAAGTCCTTATTAGTTATCTATTTTATACAAATTAGTGTGCATATGTCAGTCCTAATCTCCCAATTCATCCTACTACCCACCCCCCGCTTGCCCCCCTTGGTGTCCATACATTTGTTCTCTACATCTGTGTCTCTATTTCTGCCTTGCAAACCAGTTCATCTGTACCATTTATCTAGATTCCACATATATGTGTTAATATATGATATTTGTTTTAATTTTTCTGACTTACTTCACTCTGTATGACTGTCTCTAGGTCCATCTACATCTCTACAAATGACCCAATTTCATTCCATTTTATTCCAATGTATATATGTACCACATCTTCTTTATCCTTTGGCCAGCGATGGACATTTAGGTTGCTTCCATGATCTGGCTATTGTAAATAGTGTTGCAATGAACATTAGGTGCATGAGTCTTTTTGAATTATGATTTTCTCTGGGTATATGCCCAGTAGTGGGATTGCTGGGTAATATGGTAATTTTATTTTTAGTTTTTTAAAGAACTTCCATAGTGTTCTCCATGGTGGCTATATCAATTTACATTCCCCCCCCAAGACTGTAAGTGAGTTCCCTTTCTCCACACCCTCTCCAGCATTTGTTGTTTGTAGATTTTCTGATGATGCCCATTCTAACCAGTGTGAAGTGATACCTCATAGTAGTTTTGAGTTTCATTTCTCTAATACTTAGTGATGTTGAGCAGCTTTTTATGTGTCTCCTGGCCATCTGTATGTCTTCTGGGAGAAATGTCTATTTAGGTCTTCTGACCATCTTTTTATGGATTTTGTTTTAATATATATTCAGGTGCATGAGCTTTTTATATATTTTGGAGATTAATCTTTTGTTCATGTTTCATTTGCAAATATTTGCTCCCATTCTAAGGGTTGTCTTTTCATCTTGTTTAGAGATTCCTTTGCTGTGCTAAAGCTTTGAAGTCTCATTAGTTCCCATTTGTTTATTTTTGTTGTTATTTCCATTACTCTAGGAGGTGGGTCAAAAATACCTTTTTGTGATTTCTGTCAAAGAGTGTTCTTCCTATGTTTTCCTCTAAGAGTTTTATAGTGTCCAGTCTTACGTTTAGGTCTTTAATCCATTTTGAGTTTATTTTTGTGTATGGTGTTAGGGAGTGTTCTAATTTCATTCTTTTACCTATAGCTGTCCAGTTTTCCCAGCACCACTTATTGAAGATACTGTGTTTTCACCATTGTATATCCTTGCCTCCTTTGTCATAGATTAGTTGACCATAGGTGCATGAGTTTAACTCTGGGCTTTCTATCCTGTTCCATTGATCTATATTTCTGTTTTTGTGCCAGTACAATAATGACTTGGTTACTGTAGCTTTGTAGTATTGTCTGAAGTCAAGGAACCTGATTCCTCCAGCTCCGTTTTTTCCCTTCAAGATTGATTTGGGCATTAGGGGTCTTTTGAGTATCCAAACACATTTTAAGATTTCTTGCTCTAGTTCTGTAAGAATTACAATTGGTTATAAGATAGGGGCTGCATTGAATCTGTAGATTCCTTTGGGTATTATAGTCATTTTCACATTATTGATTTTTCCAATCAAAGAACATAGTATGTCTCTCCATCTGTTTGTGTCACCTTTGATTTCTTTCATTCCTGTCTTATAGTTTTCTGAGTAAAGGTCTTTTGTCTCCTTAGGTAGGTTTATTCCTAAGTATTTTATTATATTTTTGCAATGGTGAATGGGATTGTTTCCTTAATTTTCTTTCTGATCTTTCATTTTTAGTGTGTAAGAATGCAAGAGATTTCTGTGCACTAAGTTTGTATCCTGCAATTTTACCAAATTCATTGATTAGCTCTAGAAGTTTTCTGGTAGCATCCTTAGGATTATCTATATATAGTATCATGTCATCTGCAAAGAGTGACAGTTTTAATTCTTCTTTTCCAATTTGGATTCCTTTTATTTCTTTTTATTCTCTGATTGCCCTGGCTAGGACTTCCAAAACTATGTTGAACGATAGTGGCGAGAGTGGACTTCTTTGTCTTCTTCCTGATCTTAGACGAAAATACTTTGTTTTTCACCATTGAGAATGACGTTTGTCATATATGGCCCTTATGTTGAGGTAGGTTCCCTGTATGCCTACTTTCTGGAGGGTTTTTGTCATAAAACGGTGTTGAATTTTGTCAAAAGCTTTTTCTGCATCTATTGAAATGATCATATGGTTTATCTCCTTTAATTTGTTAATATGTTTTATCACATTGATTGATTTGTGTATATTGAAGAATCCTTGCATTCCTGGGATAAACCCCACTTGACCATGGTGTATGATCCTTTTAATGTGTTGTTGGATTCTGTTTGCTAGTATTATGTTGAGGAGTTTTGCTTCGATATTCATCTGTGATATTGGCCTGTAATTTTGTTTTTTTGTGGTATCTTTATCAGGTTTTTGTATCAGGGTGATGGTGGCCTCATACAATAAGTATGAGAGTGTTCCTTTTCTGCAATTTTTTGGAAGTGTTTGAGAACGATGGTGTTAGCTCTTCTCTAAATGTTTGATGGAATTCACCTGTGAAGCCACCTGGTCCTGGACTTTTGTTTGTTTGAAGACTTTTAATCACAGTTTCAATTTCATTGCTTGTGATTGGTCTGTTCATAATTTCTATTTCTTCCTTGTTCAGTCTTGGAAGGTTATACCTTTCTAAGAATTTGTCCATTTCTTCCAGGTTGTCCATTTCATTGACATAGTTGCTTTTCTCAAAGAACCAGCTTTTAGTTTTATTGATCTTTGCTATTGTTGGCTTTGTTTCTGTTTCATTTATTTCTGCTCTGATCTTTATGATTTCTTTCCCTCTACTAAGTTTGGGTTTTGTTTGTTCTTCTTTCTCTAGTTGCTTTAGGTGTAACGTTAGATTGTTTATTTGAGAATTTTCTTGTCTCTTGAGGGACGATTGTATTGCTCTAAACTTCCCTCTTAGTACTGCTTTTGCTGCATCCCACAGATTTGTATCATTGTGTTGTTGTTGTCATTTGTCTCTAGGTGTTTTTTCTATTTCTTCAGAGATGTCTTGGTTATTTAGTAATGTATTGTTTAGCCTGCATGTGTTTGTGTTTTTTACGTTTTTTCCATGTAATTTATTTCTAATCTCATAGCGTTGTGGTCAGAAAAGATGCTTGATATGACTTCAGTTTCTCTTAAATCTACTGAGGCTTGATTTGTGACCCACAACATGATCTATCCTGGAGAATGTTCCGTGTGCATTTGAGAAGAAAGTGTAATCTGCTGTTTTTGTATGGAATGTCCTATAAATATCAATAAATTGATTTGGTCTATCATGTCATTCAAAGCATTTGTTTCCTTATTAATTTTCTGTCTGGATGAGCTGTCCATTGGTGTAAGTGAGGTGTTAAAATCCCCCACTAATATTACATTACTTTTGATTTCCTCTTTTATAGCATTTACTCCATTCACATTTAGGGTATGATCAATATGTATGTTCCTATTACCATTTACTTAATTGTTTTTGGTTTGTTTTTGTAGATCCTTTCCTTTTGTGTTTCCCACTTAGAGAAGTTCCTTTAGCATTTGTTGTACAGCTGATTTGGTGGTGCTGAATTCTGTTAGCTTTTGCTTGTCTGTAAAGCTTTGATGTCTCCATTGAATCTGAATAAGACCTTTGCTAGCTAGAGTAATCTTGCTTTTAGGCTGGTTCCCTTTAATCACTTTAAATATATCATGCCATTCCCTTGTAATCTGTAGAGTTTCTGCTGAGAAATCAGCTGTTAAGCTCATGGAAGTACCCTTGTATATTATTTGTTGTTTTTCCCTTGTTGCTTTTAATAATTTTTCTTTGCCTCTAATTTTTGTCAATTTGATTACTATGTGTCCTGAAGTGGTTCTCCTTGGGTCTATCATGCTTGAGACTCTCTTTTCTTCCTGGATTTGGGTGGCTATTTCCTTTCCCATGTTAGGGAAGTTTTCGAGTATAATATTTTCAAATATATTCTTGGGTTCTTTCTCTCTCTCTTCTCCTTCTAGGGCCTCTATAATGCAAATATTTTTGAGTTTAATGGTGTCCCAGAGATTTCTTTGGCTGCCTTTATTTCTTTTCATTCTTTTTTCTTTATTGTGTTCTGCACCATTGAATTCAACCATTCTGTCTTCCAGGTCACTTATCCATTCTTCTGCCTCACTTATTCTGCTATTGATTCCTTCTAGTGTATTTTTCATTTCAGTTATCATATTGTTCATCTCTTTTTGTTTGTTCTTTAATTCTTCTATGTCTTTGTTAATCATTTCTTGCATCTTCTCGATCTTTGCCTCCATTCTTTTTCCAAGGTCCTGGATCATCTTCACTATCATTTTTCTGAATTCTTTTTCTGGAATGTTGCCTATCTCCATTTAGTTATTTTTTCTGGGGTTTTATCTTATTTCTTCCTCTGGTACATAGTTCTCTGCCTTTTCATTTTGTCTATCTTTCTATGAATGTAGTTTTCATTCCACAGGCTGCAAGATTGTAGTTCTTCTTAGTTCTGCTATCTGTCCCCTGGTGGATAGCTATCTAAGAGGCTTGTGCAAGCTTCCTGATGGGAGGGACCAGTGGTGGGTAGAGCTGGGTGTTGCTCTGGTTGGCAGAGCTCAGTAAAACTTTAATCCACTTGTCTGCTGAGGTGACCCAGCACTGGAGCTTACAGGCTCTTTGATGGGGCTAATGGTGGACTCCGGGAGGGCTCATGCCAAAGAGTAGTTCCCAGAATTTCTGCTGCCTGTATCCTTGTTCCTGTGGTGAGCCACAGCCACAACTGCCTATGCAGGAGACCCCCAATCCTAGCAGGTAGGTCTGGTTCAGTCTCCTATGGGGTCACGGCTCCTTCCCCAGCGTCCTGATGAACACATTACTTTGTGCATGTCCTCCAAGAGTAGAGTCTCTGTTACCCTCAGTCCTTTTGAAATCCTGCAGTTAAATCCCACTAGCTTTCAATGTCTGATTCTCTGGGAATTCCTCCTCCCATTGCTGGACCCCAAGGTTAGGAATCCTGATGTGTGACTCAGAACCTTCACTCCATTGGGTGAACATCTGTGGTATAATTGTTCTCCAGTTTGTGAGTCACCCAGTGGTTATGGGATTTGACTTTATTGTGAGTCCGCCCCTCCTATCATCTCATTGCACCTTCTCCATTTTCTTTGGATGTGCAGTATCTTTTTTGGTGAGTTCCAGAGTCTCCCTTTTGTTGATTGTTCAGCAGATAGTTATGATTCTGGTGCTCTCGTAAGATGCAATCTCCTCCTCTGATCTTTTTGATTTCTTTCCTTCAACTAACTTTTGCTTTTGTTCATTCTTCTTTCTCTAGTTGCCTTAGATGTAAGATTAGGCTGTTTATTTGAGATTTTTATTGTTTCTTGGGGATAATATTGTATTGCTATAAACCTCCCTCTTAGAACTAGTTTTTCTTTAGAACTACTTTTTCTATGTCCCATAGGTTTTGGATCATCATGTTTTCATTGTCATTTGTCTTGAAGTCTTTTTTGATTTCCTCTTTGATTTCTTCAGTGATCCATCAGTTATTTAGTAACTTATTATTTAGCATCCATGTGTCTGTGTTTTTTACAGTTTTTTTCTTTTTCCCATAATTGATTTCTAATCACATAGTGTTGTGGTCAGAAAAGATGCTTGATATGATTTCAGTTTTCTTAAATTTACTAGGCTTAATTTGTGACCCAAGTTGTGGTCTATCTTGGAGAATGTTCTATGTGCACTTGAGAATAAAGTGTATTCTTGAGCTTTTGGATGGAATGTCCTATAAGTATCAATTAAGTCTATCTGGTCTAATGTGCCATTTAAGACTTAAGTTTCATTATTAACTTTCTGTCTGGATAATCTTTCCTTTGGTGTAAGTGTGGTGCGAAATCACCCACTAATTTTGTGTTACTGTTAATTTCTCCTTCTATGGCTGTTAATATTTGCCTTATATACTGAGGTACTCCTATGTTGGTTGCATATATATTCCTAATTCTTATATCCTCTTCTTGGATTGATCTACTGATCATTATGTAGTGTACTTCATTGTGTCTTTTAACAGTCTTTATTTTAAAGTCTATTTTGTCTGATATGAGTTTTTCTACTCCAGCTCTCTTTTGATATTCATTTGCATGGAAGAATTTTTTCCATCCCCTCACTTTCATTTTGTATGTGTCCCTAGGTCTGACGTGGTTCTCTTTTAGAAAGCATTTATATGGTCTTATTTTGTATCCATTCAACCAGTTTATGTGTTTTGTTTCAAACATTTAATCCATTTATATCTCAGGTGTATTTGTACTTATTGCCATTTTGTTGATTGCTTTAGACTTGTTTTTGTAGGTCCTTTTGCTTCCCTTCCTCTTTTGTTCTCTTCTCTTGTCATTTGATTGCTAACTTTTATGTTGCGTTTGGTGTTTGGGTTGCTGTTTCTTCTTTGTATGCATATCAAATGTAGATTTTCAGTTTGCAGTTACCATGAGAAATTTTTTTTTTTTTTTTTGCATTATGCAGGCCTCTCACTGTTGTGGCCTCTCCTGTTGTGGAGCACAGGCTCCAGACGTGCAGGCTCAGCGGCCATGGCTCATGGGCCCAACTGCTCCATGGCATGTGGGATCGTCCCAGACCGGGGCACAAACCCATGTCCCCTGCATCGGCAGACGGACTCTCAACCACTGCACTAGGGAAGTCCTACCATGAGAATTTGATATAGCAGTCCATATATAAACAAGGTTGTTTTATGTTGCTGGACTTTTTCTTTCAAATGCATTTTCAACATACTGCATTTGTGTTCTTTCTTCTCATAATTTCTGGGTTTGATATCATATTTGTGTGTAGATGACTTCCTACCTTTACTGTGTGTTTGTCTTTACTGGTGAGCTTTTCATTCACAAATTTCTTGTTTCCAGTTGTGACCTTTTTTTTTCCACATAGAAAAGCTCCTTTAGCATTTTTTGCAAATTTAACGTTGTGATACTGAATTCTTTCAGCTTTGGTTGTCTGTAAGCTTTTGATTTCTACATCAAATCTGAATGAGAGCCTTGCTGGGAGAGTGCACTTGGTTGCAGGGTCTTCTCTTTCATCTCTTTAAATATATCATGCCACTGCCTTCTGGCTTTCAGAGTTTCTGCTGAGAAATCAGCTGATAACCTCATGGGAGTTACCTTGTACATTATTTGTTGCTTTTCCCTTGTTGCTTTTAATATTTTTTCTTTGTCTTTAATTTTTGGCTATTTGATTACTATGTATTTCCTCCTTGGTTTTATCATATCTGGGACTCTCTGTGTTTCCTGGACTTGGCAGACTGTTTCATTTCCCACGTTAGGGAAATTTTCAGCTATTATCTCTTCAAAGACTTTCTCAGGTCCTTTCTCTCTCTTCTCCTTCTTGGACCTCTATAATATGAATGCTGTTGTGTTTAATGTTGTCTCAGAAGTCTCTTAGACTGTCTTCCTTTCTTTCTATTCTTTTTTTCTGTATTCTGTTCCACAACAGCAATTTCCACCATTCTGTCTTCCAGGTAACTTATCCGTTCTTCTGCCTCAGTTATTCTACTATTGGTTCCTTCTGGTGTATTTTTCATTTCAAACACGGTATTGTTTGTCTCTGTTTGTTCTTTAGTTTTTCTAGGTCTTTTTAAAACATTTCTTGCATCTTCTTGGTCCTTGCCTTCATTCTTTTTCTAAGATCCTGGATCATCTTCACTATCATCATTCTAAATTCTTTTCTGGAAGGCTGCCTATCTCCACTTCACTTAGTTGTTCTTCTGTGTTTTTTTCTTATTCATTTATCTGGGACATATTCCTCTGCCATTTCATTTTGCTTAGCATTCTGTGATTGTGGTCTGTTTCACAGGCTGCCAGACTATAGTTCTTGCTTCTTCTCTCTGCCCTCTGGTGGATGAAGCTATCTAAGAGGTTTGTACAGGCTTCCTGATGTGAGGGGCACGTGGTGGGTGGATCTGGGTCTTGTCCATCTGGTGGGTGGGGTCATGCTCTTTAAGACTTTAAGCCACTTCTCTGCTTATGAGTGGGGTTCTGTTTCTGCCCTGTTGGTTGTTTTCCCTGAGACTTCCTAGCAATTGAGCATTCAGCCTGTTGAGAGGTGCTAATGACAGCCACCAGGAGGGCTCATGCCAATGAGTACTCCCAGAACTGCTGCTACTAGTTTATTTGTCCCCACAGTGAGCCAGTCACCCTTCACCTTTGCAGGAGACACTCCAATACCAGCAGATATGTCTGGCCCAGTCTCTTTTGATGTTGCTGCTTTTTTCCCTTTGGTCCTGGTGTACATGTGTCCTTGTGCATGCTCTCCAAGGGTAGAGTTTCTCTTTATCCCAGTCTTGTGTAATTTCTTCTATCAAAACCCACTGGTCTTCAAAGCCAGATTCTCTGGAGTCTCATCCTCTTGTTGTCAGACCCCAAGGCTGGGAAGCCTGAAGTGAGGCTTAGAACTTTCACTCCAGTGGGAAAACTTCTGTGGCATAATTGTTTTCCAATTTGTGGGTCACCCACCTGTTGGGCATGAGATTTGATTTTATCGCTGTTGCACCCCTCCTACCATGTCATTGTGGCTTCTTCTTTGCCTTTGGATGTAGGGTATCATTTCTGATAGGTTCCAGCATTTTCATTGTCAATGGTTGTTCAGCAGTTAGCTGTGATTTTGGGGTTCTTGTAAGAAGGGGTGAGCACACATAACCTTGAGATCCCCAACATACTAAGTGTTCTTAAAATTTAGTTTTTCTCTATTGACATGATTTCAACTGGGGTAACAAAGATAAATTCATCAACAATATCTTCCTGAAGAGAAGGAGGAGTCAAGATAGTGGAATAGGAAGATGCAGAATTTGTCCCTTCTCACAAGTACTTCTAGAATACATCTACAAATGGAACACTTCTCACAGAGAACCTTCTGAACATTAGTGGAAGACTTCAAACACCTAAAAGGACAAGAAAAATTCCCTCAAAAACTAGTAGGTAAAGAAAGAAAACAAGAAAAATAGAATCAAAAGAGGGATCAGCAACACTGGCTGGATGTGGAAGGTAAGGAGAGGTTCCCTCACTGAGAAACCACCCCAACCACACAGCAGGAAATCATATGGGACAGAAAGAGACCTTCAGGGAATCAAAGGAGCACCCAGAAGATGGTCTGTGGAAGGAATGACAAAGTAAGTACTGCACACAGGGTTCTTCCTGAAGCCCTGTGTTTCCCGGTCTTAGTCATGTGACCCTGCTGGAGATGGGGACTGAGTGTTGTAAAATGGGGTTTGGAATGTGGCTCAAGGGAGGGGACAGCTGTTGGCTGTAAAAAGACAGGATGAAATGACAGAAGTATGGAGATCCACAACCAGGACTGTTTGCTGAAAAAGCACTGGACACCATAGAGGCAAAATGTCATTTTTGAATGGTGAAAAAGGATTGAGGCTGCCATTGCATTCCTCATTCCCATCCACCAGCTTAAACTTCTGTGGACACTAGGAAGAACACCCATCTGAGCAGGATTGCCCATCCCTCAAGCCAAGGTCTCTGCTCCCTGTGTAGGCTCCAGCATCTTTAGTCCGTAAGTACAAAGACAACAAAATAAAGAGGAGATAGGCCATATACTTCAAAAATAATTCAGAGTAATAATAGGAAAAATGAGCTAAGATCTCAGGAATGCAATAGAGGCACAGATTGAGAAGATACAATAAGTATTTAACAAGGACCTAGAAGAACTAAAGAACAAACAATCATTGATGAACAACACAATAACTGAAAATGAAAAATACACTAGAAGGAATCAATAGCAGAATAAGTGAGACAGAAAAATGCATAAGTGAGTTTGAAGATAGAAAGGTGGAAATAATTGCCAAGGAGCTGAATAAAGAAAAAAGAATGAAAAGAAATGAGGACCGTCTTACAGAAATCTGGGGCAAAATTAAATGCACCAACATTTGAATTATAGGGTTCCCAGATGAAGAAGAGAAAGAGAAAGTGTCTGAGAAAATATTTGAAGATATTATAGTCAAAAACTTCCCTAATATGGAAAAGAAAATAGTCACCCTAGTCCAGGAAGCTCAGAGAGTCCCATACAGGATAAACAAAAAGAGACACACCAAGACACATATTAATCAAACTAACAAAAATTAAATACAAAGAAAAAATATTAAAAGCAGCAAGGAAAAATGACAGCATATAAGTGGATCTGAGTAAGGTTATCAGCTGATTTCTCAGCAGAAACTCTGCAGGCCAGAAGGGAGAGGTAGGGTATATTTAAAGTGATGAAATTGAAAAACCCACCACCAAGATTCCTTTACCCAGCAAGGATCTAATTCAGATTTGATGGAGAAATCAGAAGCTTTATATACAAGCAAAAGTTAAGAGAATTCAGCACCACCCAACGAATTTTAGAACCAAACTGAAGGAACATCTCTAGGTGGGAAAAACAAGAGAAGAAAAAGACCTACAAAAACAAACCTAAAACAATTTTAACATGGAAATAGAAACATACAAATTTATAATTAACTTAAATATAATTGGAGTAAGTGCTCCAACCTTAAGACACAGATTGGCTGAATGTAAGCAAAAACACAACATCTATATATGCTGTCTAAAAAGACTCACTTCAGACCTATGGACACACACAGACTGAAAGTGAAGGGATTGAAAAAGGATATTTCATGTAAATGAAAATCAATAGAAAGCTGGAGTAGCATTACACATATCAGACAAAATTGCCTTTAAAATAAAAAGACAAAGACATGAAGAAGGACACTGCATAATGATCAAGGGATTAAATTGAGAAGAAGATATAACAATTGTAAATATTTATGCACCAAACATAGAAGCACCTCAATACATAAGGTAAATGCTAAGAGCCATAAACGGGGAAATTGACAGTAACACAATAATAATAGGGGACTTACTCCACTTTCACCAATGGAAAGATCATCCAAAATGAAAATAAAAATGAAAACACAAGATTTAAATGACACATTAAAGAAGATGGACTTAATTGATATTGACAAGACATTCTACCAAAAACAACAGAATACACATTCTTATCAAGTGCTCATGGAAAATTCTCTAGGAGAGATTATATTTTGGGTCAGAAATCAAGCCTTGATACACTTAAGAAAATTGAAATCATATCAAGTATCTTTTCTGACCTCAATGCTATGAAACTAGATATCAATTACAGGAAAAAAAAACTGTAAATAATAAAAACACATGGAGGCTAAACAATATGCTACTATATAACCAAGAGATCATAAAAGAAATCGAAAAGAACATCAAAATATACCGAGAAACAAATGACAATGAAAACACAATGAGGCAAAATCTATGGGATGCAGCAAAATCAGTTTTAAGAAGGAAATTTATAGCAATACAATTCCTACCTCAAGAAACAAGAAAACTCTCAAATAAACAACTTAACCTAACACCAAAAGCAATTAGAGAACGAAGAGCAAAAAGCCCCGAAGTTACCAGAAGAAATCATAAAGATCTGATCAGAAATAAATGGAGAAGAAATGAAGGAAACAATAGCAAAGATCAATAAAACTAAAAGGTGGTTCTTTGAGAAGATAAACAAAATTGATAAACCATTAGCCAGACTCACCAAGAATAGAAGGAAAAGGACTCAAAATTAATAGAAATAGAAATGAAAAAAGAGAAGTAACAACTGACACTGCAGAAATACAAAAGATCATGAGAGATTACTACAAGGAACTATATGCCAATAAAATGGACAACCTGTAAGAAATGGACAAATTCTTAGAAAAGTCCAACATTCTGAGACTGAACCATGAAGAAATAGAAAATATTACCAGAGCAATCACAAGTACTGAAATTGAAACTGTGATTAAAAATATTCTGACAGAGTTTCGGTCGGAGCTCAGGGAGAGGACTGGGGTTGGCGACTTGAACATAGCCTGAAGGGGTTAGTGCGCCACGGCTAGCCGGGAGGGAGTCCGGGGAAAAGTCTACACCTGCCGAGGAGGCAGGAGACTTTTTCTTCCCTCTTTGTTTCCTGGGGAGCGAGGAGAGGGGTTTTAAGAGCGCTGCCTAAAGAAACTCCAGAAATGGGCGTGAGCCGCGGCTAAAAGCACGGACCTCAGAGACGGGCGCGAGCCGCGGCTAAAAGCTTGGACCCCAGAAACGGCTGCGAGCCGCGGCTGAGGGGTCAGATCCCAGAGACGGGCACGAGCCGCAGCTAAAAGCGCAGACCCCAGAGACGGGCGCAAGCCACGGCTGAGAGCTCAGAAACCAGAGACGGGCAGGAGATGCTAAGGCTGCTGCTGCCGCCACCAAGGGGCCTGTATGCGAGCACAGGTCACTGTCCACACCCCTATTCCGGGGAGCCTGTGCAGTCCGCCACTGCCGGGTTTCCCGGGATCCAGGGACAGTTTCTCAGGGAGAACACACGGTGGGCCTCAGGCTGGTGCAACGTCACGACTACTTCTGCCGCCGCAGTCCCGCCCGGCACTCCGTACCCCTCCCTCCCCCCGGCCTGAGTGCGCCAGAGCCCCCGAGTCAGCAGCTCCTTTAACCCTGTCCTGTCTGAGCAAAAAACAGACACCCTCCAGCGACCTACATGCAGAGGCAGGGCCAAATCGAAAGCTGAGCCCCTGTCAGCTGTGAGAACAAAGAAGGAAAAAGGGAAATCTCTCCCAGCAGCCTCAGAAACAGCGGATTAAAGCTCCACAATCAACTTGTCGTACCCTGCCTCTGTGGAATACATGAATAGACAGCGAATCAACCCAAATTGAGGAGGCGGACTTCTAGAGCAAGATCTATGATTTTTTTCCCCTTTTCATCTTTTTGTGAATTTCTATGTGTATGCTTCTATGTGAGATCTTGTCTGTATACGTTTGCTTCCAACATTTGTCCTAGCGTTCTATCCGTCCATTGTTTTTTATTTTTTAAAATTTTTTTCTTAATAATCAATTTTAATTTAAAGAACTCTATTATACTTTACCTTCTTTCTATCTTTCCTTCCTTCCTTCCCTCTTTTAGACAACGAATAATCCCAAATTGAGGAGGTGGACTTGGAGAGCAAGTTTTATGATTTTTACCCCTTTACCTTTTTTTGTGAGGGTATATGTGTATGCTTCTATGTAAGATTTTGTCTCTATAACTTTGCTTCCACCATTTGTCCTAAGGTTCTATCTGTCCCTTTTTTTTTTCTCTAAATAATTATTTTTTTAATTCAATAATTTGTTATATTTTATTTTATTTTACTGTATCTTCTTTCTTCCTGTATTTTTTCCTTCCTTCCCTCATTCCTTCCTTCCTTCCCTCCTCCCTCCCTCCCTCCCTCCTTTCTTTCCTTCTTGCCTTCTTCCTTTCTTTTCTTCTTTCTTTCTTTCTTCCTTCGCTCCTTCCTTCCTTCCCTCCTTTCTTTCTTGCTTTCTTTCTGTCTTTCCTATTTCCTCCTACTTCTACTAATTCTCTCTACTTTCTCTCCCTTTTATTCTGAGCCGAGTGGATGAAAGGCTCTTGCTGCTCCAGCCAGGAGTCAGGACTCTGCCTCTGAGGTGGGAGAGCCAACTTCAGAACACTCGTCAACAAGAGACCTCCCAGCCCCACATAATATCAAACGGCGAAAATCTCCCAGAGATCTCCATCTCAACACCAGCACCCAGCTTCGCTCAACGACCAGCAAGCTACAGTGCTGGACAACCTATGCCAACCATATAGCAAAACAGGAACACAACCCCACCCACTAGCAGAGAGGCTGCCTAAAATCATAATAAGTCCACAGACACCCCAAAACACACCACCAGACGTGGACCTGCCCACTAGAGAGACAAGATCTAGCCTCATACACCACAACACAGCCACTAGTCCCCTCCACCAGGAAGCCTACACAACGCACTGAACCAACCTTAGCCACTGGAGACAGACATCAAAAACAACGGGAGCTACGAACTTGCAGCCTGCAAAAAGGTGAACCCAATCACAGTAAGATAAGCAAAATGAGAAGACAGAAAAACACACAGCAGATGAAGGAGCAGGATAAAAACCCACCAGACCTAACAAATGAAGAGGAAATAGGCAGTCTACCTGAAAAAGAGTTCAGAATAATGATAGTAAAGATGATCCAAAATCTTGGAAATAGAATGGACAAAATGCAAGAAGCAGTTAACAAGGACCTAGAAGAAATAAAGATGAAACAGACAATGATGAACAACACAATAAATGAAATGAAAAATACTCTAGATGGGATCAATAGCAGAATAAATGAGGCAGAAGAACGGATAAGTGACCTGGAAGATAAAATAGTGGAAATAACTACTGCAGAGCAGAATAAAGAAAAAAGAATGAAAAGAACTGAGGACAGTCTCAGAGACCTCTGGGACAACATTAAACGCACCAACATTCGAATTATAGGGGTTCCAGAAGAAGAAGAGAAAAAGAAAGGGACTGAGAAAATATTTGAAGAGATTATAGTTGAAAACTTCCCTAATATGGGAAAGGAAATCGTTAATCAAGTCCAGGAAGCACAGAGAGTCCCATACAGGATAAATTCAAGGAGAAATACGCCAAGACACATATTAATCAAACTGTCAAAAACTAAATACAAAGAAAGCATATTAAAAGCAGCAAGGGAAAAACAACAAATAACACACAAGGGAATCCCCATAAGGTTAACAGCTGATCTCTCAGCAGAAACTCTACAAGCCAGAAGGGAGTGGCAGGACATACTGAAAGTGATGAAGGAGAAAAACCTGCAACCAAGATTACTCTACCCAGCAAGGATCTCATTCAGATTTGATGGAGAAATTAAAACCTTTACAGACAAGCAAAAGCTGAGAGAGTTCAGCACCACCAAACCAGCTTTACAACAAATGCTAAAGGAACTTCTCTAGACAAAAACACAAGAGAAGGAAAAGTCCTATAATAACGAACCCAAAACAATTTAGAAAATGGGAATAGGAACATACATATCGATAATTACCTTAAATGTAAATGGACTAAATGCTCCCACCAAAAGACACAGATTGGCTGAATGGATACAAAAACAAGACCCATATATATGCTGTCTACAAGAGACCCACTTCAGACCTAGAGACACATACAGACTGAAAGTAAGGGGATGGAAAAAGATATTCCATGCAAATGGAAACCAAAAGAAAGCTGGAGTAGCAATTCTCATATCAGACAAAATAGACTTTAAAATAAGGACTATCAGAAGAGACAAAGAAGGACACTACATAATGATTAAGGGATCGATCCAAGAAGAAGATATAACAATTGTAAATATTTATGCACCCAACATAGGAGCACCTCAATACATAAGGCAAAAACTAGCAGCCATAAAAGGGGAAATCGACAGTAACACATTCATAGTAGGGGACTTCAACACCCCACTTTCACCAATGGACAGATCATCCAAAATGAAAATAAATAAGGAAACACAAGCTTTAAATGATACATTAAACAGGATGGACTTAATTGATATTTATAGGACACTCCATCCAAAAACAACAGAATACACATTTTTCTCAAGTGCTCATGGAACATTCTCCAGGATAGATCATATCTTGGGTCACAAATCAAGCCTTGGTAAATTTAAGAAAATTGAAATTATATCAAGTATCTTTTCCGACCACAACGCCATGAGATTAGATATCAATTATAGGAAAAGAGCAGTAAAAAATACAAACACATGGAGGCTAAACAATACACTACTTAGTAACGAAGTGATCACTGAAGAAATCAAAGAGGAAATTAAAAAATACCTAGAAACAAATGACAATGGAGATACAACGACCCAAAACCTATGGGATGCAGCAAAAGCAGTTCTAAGAGGGAAGTTTATAGCAATACAAGCCCACCTTAAGAAGCAGGAAACATCTCGAATAAACAACCTAACCTTGCACCTCAAGCAATTAGAGAAAGAAGAACAAAAAAACCCCAGAGTTAGCAGAAGGAAAGAAATCATAAAAATCAGATCAGAAATAAATGAAAAAGAAATGAAGGAAACAATAGCAAAGATCAATAAAACTAAAAGCTGGTTCTTTGAGAAGATTAACAAAATTGATAAACCATTAGCCAGACTCATCAAGAAAATAAGGGAGAAGACTCAAATCAATAGAATCAGAAATGAAAAAGGAGAAGTAACAACTGACACTGCAGAAATACAAAAAATCATGAGGGATTACTACAAGCAACTCTATGCCAATAAAATGGACAATCTGGAAGAAATGGACAAATTCTTAGAAATGCACAAACTGCCAAGACTGAATCAGGAAGAAATAGAAAATATGAACAGACCAATCACAAACACTGAAATTGAAACTGTGATTAAAAATCTTCCAACAAACAAAAGCCCAGGACCAGATGGCTTCACAGGCGAATTCTATCAAACATTTAGAGAAGAGCTAACACCTATCCTTCTCAAACTCTTCCAAAATATAGCAGAGGGAGGAACACTCCCAAACTCCTTCTACGAGGCCACCATCACCTTGATACCAAAACCAGACAAGGATGTCACAAAGAAAGAAAACTACAGGCCAATATCACTGATGAACATAGATGCAAAAATCCTCAACAAAATACTAGCAAACAGAATCCAATGGCACATTAAAAGGGTCATACACCATGATCAAGTGGGTTTTTTTCCAGGAATGTAAGGATACTTCAATATATGTAAATCAATCAACATGATGCACCATATTAACAAATTGAAGGATAAAAATCATATGATAAACTCAATAGATGCAGAAAAAGATTTTAACAAAATTTAACACCCATTTATTACAAAAACTCTCCAGAAAGTAGGCATAGAGCAATCTACCTCAACCTAATAAAGGCCATATATGACAAACCCACGGCCAACATCATTCTCAATGGTGAAAAACTGAAACCATTTCCACTAAGATGAGGAACAACACAAGGTTGCCCAGTCTCACCACTATTATTCACTATTGCTTTGGAAGTTTTAGCCACACCAAACAGAGAAGAAAAAGAAATAAAAGGAATCGAAATCAGAAAGAGAAGTAAAGCTGTCACTGATTGCAGATGACATGATAGAATACACTAAGAATCCTAATGATTCTACCAGAAAACTATGAGCGCTAATCAATGAATTTGTTAAAGTAGCAGGATAGAAAATTAATTCACAGAAATCTCTTGCTTTCCTACACACTAATGGTGAACAATCTGAAAGAGAAATTAAGGAAACACTTTCACTTACCATTGCAAAAAAAGAAAAATAAAAACCTAGGAATAAACCTACATAAGGAGCCAAAGAACAATATGCAGAAAACAATAAGACACTGAAGAAAGATATTAAAGATGATACAAACAGATGGGGAGACATACCATGTTCTTGGATTGGAAGAATCAACATTGTGAAAATGACTACTACCCAAAGCAATCTACATATTCAATGCTATCCCTATCACACGGCCAATGGCATTTTTCACATAGCTAGAACAAAAATTTTCAGAATTTTTATGGAAATACAAAAGATCCTGAATAACCAAAGAAATCTTGAGAAAGAAAAATGGAGCTGGAGTAATCAGGCTCCCACACTTCAGACTATAGTACACAGATACAGTAATCAAGACATGGTACTGGCACAGAAATAGAAATATAGATCAATGGAACAGGATAGAAAGCCCAGAGATAAACCCGTGAACATATAGTCACCTTATTTTTGATAAAGAAGGCAAAAATATACAATGGAGAAAAGACAGCCTCTTCAATAAATTGTGCTGGGAAAGATGGACAGCTACATGTAAAAGAGTGAAATTAGAACACACCCTAATACCATATACAAAAATAAACTCCAAATAGTTTAAAGACCTAAATGTAAGGCTAGACACTATAAAACTCTTAGAGGAAAACATAGGCAGAACACTCAGCTATAATTCACAGGAAGATCCTTTTTGACCCACCTCTTAGAAAAATGGAAATAAATCAAATATAAACAAATGGGACCTAATGAAACTTAAAAGCTTTGCCCAGTAAAGGAAACCATAAACAAGAAGAAAAAAAAAACCCTCAGAATGAGAGAGAATATTTGTAAATGAAGCAACTTAGAAAGGTTTAATCTCCAAAATGTATAAGCACCACATGCAGCTCAATATCAAAAAAGCAAACAACACAATCCAAAAATGGGCAGAAGACCTAAATAGACATTTCTCCAAAAAAGACATAGAGATTGACAACAAACACATGAAAGGATGCTCAACATCAATAATCATTATAAAAATGCAAATCAAAACAACAATGAGGTATTACCTCACACCGATCAGAATGACCATTATCAAAAAATCTACAAACAGGACTCCTGGGAAGATGGGGGAAGAGTAAGATGCAGAGAGCACCTTCCTCCCCACAGATACAACAGAAATACATCTACACATGGAACAACCCCTACAGAACACCTACTGAATGCTGGCAGAAGACCTCAGACCTCCCAAAAGGCAAGAAACACCCCATATACCTGGGTAGGGCAAAAGAAAAAAGACTAAACAGAGACAAAAGGATAGAAATGGGACCTGCACCAGTGGGAGGAAGCTGTGAAGGAGGAAAGGTTTTGACACATTAGGAAGCCCCTTCGCGGGCGAAGACTGCTGGTGGCGGAGAGGGGAAGCTTCGGAGCTGCAGAGGAGAACACAACAACAGGGGTGCAGAGGGCAAAGTGGAGAGATTCCTGCACAGAGGATCGGTGCTGACCGGCACTCCCCAGCCCGAGAGGCTTGTCTGCTCACCTGCCAGGGCTGGCGGGGCTGGGAGCTGAGGCTTGGGCTTCAGTTGCAGTGCAGGGAGAGGACTGGTGTGGGCGGCATGAGCACAGCCTGCAGGGGGTTAGTGCACCCCTGCTAGCCAGGAGAGAGTCCGAGGAAAAGTCTGGACCTGCTGAAGAGGCAAGAGACTTTTTCTTCCCTCTTTGTTTCCTGGTGCGTGAGGAGAGTGGATTAAAAGCTCTGCTTAAAGGAGCTCCAGAGATGGGCGCAAGACGCAGCTAACAATGCATACCCCAGAGATGGGCATGAGATGCTAAGGCTGCTACTGCTGCCACTACCAAGAAGCCTGTGTGCGAGCACAGGTCACTCTCCACACCTCCCTTCCAGGGAGGCTGTGCAGCCCGCTACCGCCAAGGTCCCAGGATCCAAAGACACCTTCCGCAGGAGAATGCAGTGTGTGCCTCAGGCTGGTGCAACGTCACACCAGCCTCTGCCGCCGCAGGCTCACCCCGCATCCACACCCCTCCCTCCCACCGGTCTGAGTGAGCCAGAGCCCTTGAGTCAGCTGCTTCTCTAACCCTGTCCTGTCTGAGTGAAGAACAGACACCCTCCAGTGACCTACATGCAGAGGCAGGGCCAAATCCAAAGCTAAGCCTTGCGGGACTTGTGCAAACAAAAAAGAGAAAGGGAAATTTCTCCCAGCAGCCTCAGGAGCAGTGGATTAAATCTCCACAATCAACTTGATTTACCCTGGATCTGTGGAATACATGAATAGAAAATGAATCATCCCAAATTGAAGAGGTGGACTTTAAGAGCAAGATTTATTACTTTTTCCCCTTTTCCTATTTTTGCGAGTGTGTATGTGTATGGTTTTGTGTGAGATTTTGTCTGTATAGATTTGTTTTCACCATTTGTCCTAGGGTTCTATCCATCCTTTTTTTTTAACTTAAAAAAATTTTTTTTCTTAATAATTATTTTTTATTTTAATAATTTTATATTATTTTATCTTTATTTTATTTTATTTTACCATCTTTCTTTCTACTTTTTCTCTCTTTTATTCTGAGCTGTGTGGATGAAAGGTTCTTGGTCTGCAGCCAGGAGTCAGGGTTGTGCCTCTGAGGTGGGAGAGCCAACTTCAGGACACTGTGCCACAAGAGACCTCCCAGCTGCACATAATATCAAATGGCAAAAATCTCCCAGAGATCTCCATCTCAACATTAGCACCAGCTTCACTCACTGAGCAGCAAGCTACAGTGCTAGACACCCTATGCCAAACAACTAGCAGGACAGGAACACAATCCCACCCATTAGCAGAGAAGCTGGTAAAAATCATAATAAGTCCACAGACACCCCAAAACACACCACCATACATGGACCTGCCCACCAGAAAAACAAGATCCAGTCTCATCCACCAGAACACAGGCACTAGTCTCCTCCACCAGGAAGCCTACACAATACACTAAACCAACATTAGCCACTGGAGAAAAACGGCAAAAACAATGAAAATTACGAACCTGCAGCCTGTAAAAAGGAGACCCCAAACACAGGAAGATAAGCAAATTGACAAAACAGAGAAACACACAGCAGATGAAGGAGCAAGATAAAAACCCACCAGACCTAATGAATGAAGAGGAAATAGGCAGTCTACCTGAAAAAGAATTCAGAATAATGACCATTAAGGTGATCCCAAATCTTGGAAATAAAAAAAGAGAAAATGCAAGAAACATTTAACAAGGAAATAGAAGAACTAGAGATGAAACAAGCAATGATGAACAACACAACAAATGAAATTTAAAATACTCTAGATGGGATAAATAGCAGAATAACTGAGGCAGAAGAATAGATAAGTGACCTGGAAGATAAAATAGTGGAAATAACTACTGCAGAGCAGAATAAAGAAAAAAGTATGAGAAGAACTGAGGACAGTCTCAGAGACCTCTGGGACAACATTAAATGGACCATTATTTAAATTATAGGGGTTCCAGAAGAAGATGAGAAAAAGAAAGGGACTGAGAAAATATATGAAGGGATTATAGTTAAAAACTTCCCAAATATGGGAAAGGAAATAGTTAATCAAGTCCAGGAAGCACAGAGAGTCCCATAAAAGATACATCCAAGGACAAACATGTCTAGCCACATATTAATCAAACTCTCAAAAATTAAATACAAAGAAAACATAGTAAAAGCACCAAGGGAAAAACAACAAATAACACATAAGGGAATCCCCATAAGGTAAACAGCTTATCTTTGAACAGAAGCTCTGTAAGCCAGAAGGGACTGGCAGGACATATTTAAAGTGATGAAGGAGAAAAACCTACGACCAAGATTAATGTACCCAGCAAGGATCTCATTCAGATTTGATGGAGAAATTAAAACATTTACAGACAAGCAAAAGCTGACAGAGTTCAGCACAACCAAACCAGCTTTACAGAAAATGCTAAAGGAACTTCTCTAGACAAGAAACACAAGGGAAGGAAGAGACCTACATTAACAAACCGAAAACAATTAAGAAAATGGGAATAGGAACATACATATTGATAATTACCTTAAATGTAA
>NW_006789944.1:0-785 GCF_000442215.2 Lipotes vexillifer | reverse complement strand
ATCACCACGTGGGGTCCTTTTCCCACGTGGAGGGAGGTGGCCTTTCGGTCTGCTGATTTCCAGTTGTTTAGATACAGGCCGTATCTTGGCCAGATGTGGCAGTGGGCCAAGCCCCTTGGTGACGGTACTTTATCCTACCTGGATGGCATTCTTGCATTGTTCCATTTCAAGTGGTCAAAGTTTTTGCACTAATACTCCAATGGCGATTCACCTTTCAGCGGGTATGTAAAGGTCAAAGGGTTTAGCTAAATGAGGGAGTTGCAGGGCAAGGTTCTGAATTGACTGCTCTTTCCATTCTTGAAAGGCCACTTCTGGATTCTATTCAAAAGGATCATCATCTTTTCCTTTCAGTGTTTCATGTAGAGGCCCAGCTATTAGACTGTAGTTAGCGATCCAGATGCAGCAAACCCTGGTCTCCCCAGGAACCCCTAAGCCATCTTCTAGTTTTAGAAATGGGTAAGGCTGCAAATGGTTTCTTCCCTTTCCTGGGATGGCCTTCTCTGACCTTTTGTGAGAATGAAGTCCAGGCAGGTCACCTTAGTCTGTGATATTTGAGCTTTTTCTTGGACAACTTCTATCATTTATTGGCTTGGTAGTTCAGAGGCCTCCTTAGTAGGGCTGGCAATCAGAATGTCGTCTGCATATTGAAGGAGGGTTTCCTTTTCCAGAGGTAGAACTTTTAGGTCTTTAGCTAAGCTTTCCCCAAAGATGGCATAGGAAAGTTTGAACCCTTGGGGCACGACGGCCCGGAAGTATTGTTTTTGTTGTATGTTGAGTCCTGCCAC
>NW_006789943.1:0-4511 GCF_000442215.2 Lipotes vexillifer | reverse complement strand
TATAGCTGATTCACTTTGTTACAAAGCAGAAACTAACACACCATTGTAAAGCAATTATATTCCCATAAAGATGTTAAAAAATTTTTTCTATTTCTGAGAAAACCCTTAGAGAGTGTCTTGGCTAGAATTGCTCTCATTAGTCAAATCGGCCTTCTAGTTCTGGGTAACCGTAACTCCCTGCACAGATAAGTGAAATCTCATTTCACAGTTTTTGGGGCATTTCCCTAATACAGGTTAGAGAAAACAACAGAGTTTCCAGATACTTGACTGCCCTCTTTCATTTTTACTCAAGTCATTGAATGAAACATTTAAATAGTGCATTTGGAGTTCTAGAGAATGAAAAGTTGTAGGGGTGTGGAATTCTCTCTCCTCTGGCTTTTATTAGAGTTAGGAAAAGTACCAGGCCTGACCATGTAATTGTGACTGCTCTGATGAAGAATGGGCAGAACAATGAAGCAGTGATGTGTTGACAATGCCTTGGATGTGCACAATAGAACAGCCTTCTTTTTTGTTTTGTTTTGTTTTGCTTTTTTAAGGAGCATCATGTTCTGGTTGGTGGAGCCCGGGATTATAATGCCAGGATACCAGGGTTCTAGTCCTGGTGTTTCTGCCACAGACTCTCAGCACTGACTTTGGAAATCTATTAGCTTTTGGTTGCTTCAGGCAACAAATTGTTTTTAAATGGGGGAGGCTGAGTGTGTTCTACCTCCCATATAGAGGACAGGATGGTGGTAGTTGCTTTTATGTAATTTAAAAAATTACATTTGACTTTGTTTTCTATTAATTGGTCTATTTCCAGTCTTGTAGGCACCAATGTTACCTTAATATTTAATTAATTGCTTGGTAATGCATTGGCTAATTTAAAGATATTTATTTAAAAGTCTATGTCATATTTATTGAGGGAAGAATTTGGCATATTAAGTAACGGCTTAAATGATCTCCTGGAGATGTAGGTGAACATTAATCAAAGATACCATCATCAATACAATCACCATCACTTTCATCATCAACATCTACTGAGCCCTTGCTTGTGGGACTCATTTTCTAGAAGAGGAAAATGAAGCTTTGAGGAAAGTAACTCACTCAACCTTTATGATCTCTCTAAACAAAAATTTAAGGAATCTTTATCATTATATTTTTTAAATGTTGAAATACTAAAAAATGGAAGCCTGAGAGTCTTCATGTCCATGAGCTTTCTTTAGGCATTAATTTACATGACTGCTTGTGAAATTTTAACCAGGACATAAAAATCATTTAATGTTTCTTAAAATTTTTCACTTAAATACTTCTAGGAGAACTGTAAACCCCCAGGGGCTTGACATACAGTTCAAAGTGTTGTGCTGCAAGTTTGAAGTTTCTCTGAAATGCATTGTTTTTAATATTCGTGCAGATGTAGCATTCTATTTTATACATATCTCTTGTTTTAACATAAAGATACTGTTTTAAATTATTCCACATTAGGTAAACTTTGATACTCGAGAAGGTTTTCCTGGCATTTGCAGTGCTTTTAGCGTTGCCTCACACCCTAACTGTGAGCTTCCAAGTTTGGCAGGTACAGCTTCATGTTGTGGATGGTGCCTGGCTTAAAATGATTAACTAATATTCATACATAAGTTTCTGAAACATTGTGAAGAGAATATTTTATAATTATCTCTGTTAGATGTTTTCTATATAAAAGCAGTTGTGAGTTGGCCACTAATGGTAGGTTTTTCTTTTTTGGTGCTCACTTTTCACAGTAGTGTTGACGTAAAAGGGAGACTGCAAGGATTGGAGAAACTGTTTAGAAGTGACAGGCTTGGGTCTCATTCTGGGCCCACGACTTGGGCCAGTTAATACTTAACCTACAAGAGGAGATCGAGTCTTCACATGTAAAATGGAATGATAGTATCTACTTACATTAGATTGTTGGGAATGTGAAATGAAATCATGCTTTTCTCCTTGACCTTACCCTTTCCGGTGTGTTCATATGCTCCACAGCCATCGGGTTTTGGCAGGGATACGAGCGATGTTAAGGAATGGATGGGAAACGTGCTTTGTTTGCATACTTGCTTCTGTAGATCCTAAAACCACACGGTTCTATGTTTCAGCTAGCTTTCTGCTGTTCACAGTGTATTTTTTTCTGACCTTATAATTTTTTCTTATTTCTGGTGAATTACTCATGTATTTCCTCCTGTGAGAGCTGATTGGATTCCTTCAGACCTGCCTTGTCTCCTTGTCTCTATTTTGCTTACTCATGGGACATTCATGCACATCCACCATTAAAAGCTACAGTTGAAAAACTGTTTTGAGTATTGTATTACAAACCAATCTAAGCCATTCTGGTTATGCACAAGTATTAGGCTTATTTGTTTTGGTAAACATTACTAATCTGCAGTACTTAGGAGTAGCTTTCTTAGTGGGTAATAATGAAAGCAAGCTTCGGACTTCATTTCATTGCACATAAAAATGTTTATTAGCAAGAAGGTACAGAAGGCTCATGCAACCTGTTCTGTAAGCTCTATGAATTCCCAGCAATGTGTCCGTTTTGGTGCTTTTTAGTTGTACATTGCATGATAGGTTTTCCTGGGGCAATTGTAACATGTTATAGCAGGAATACTTTGTTAGCTACCTAGTGTTGGGTGGACAGGAATCCATTGGAATGGAGACTACCCAGAGGGCTTTGAAGAATCAGACCTAAGGTACTGTTCTTAATGTCATGGTCTGCACGCTTATAGATTTTTATTTTAGGGTAATAATTTGACATTTACAGGAAAATTGCAGAGATAATACAGAGTTTCCATATTCCTCTTATCCAATTTCCCCTTTTGTTAACCTTCCACATTGCCATGGTCTATCTGTCAAAACTGAGAAGTAAACACTGGCACATTAATGTTAACTAAACCCCAGACTTTTTCCCACTGATATTCTTTTTCAATTCTAAAATCCAATCCAGAATACCACATTGCATTTAATCATTAGGTTTTTATACCAGGTTCATGAAAGAGATCAGTTCCCACATCTTCAACGCCACTGAAATTTGACCAGTGAAAACTTGTCTCTAACATCTATAAGACCTATGATCAAAACCACCAGTGTTGATTGGAGAGAAAGGTAGAGTGGTTCATTTGAGTCAGTGTCAGTTGACTGCCTTTGGAGTGTACAGTCCCAATTAGGATGGAGATTAAAACTAATACATGCATATACTTCATATTGCTCTGCTGTAGTATTTTAAGGTAAATTCCAGGTAATATAACACTAAGCTTATGTTCAAGTTCAGTTTAGGTTAATATGTGCTATAGATTATTGGTGAGAGGAAATCTTTGGTTCTTTTTAAAAATTATAACATTTTCTACCCTAATTGTAAAAAGTAGTACTTTCGTTCACTTGTAAGACATATAGAAAACATAGATAAGCATAAAAAGTAAATATGCCTAATTCACATAGTTCTCATCATTCTGATTTTCTTGGCTTAAACTTTAAATTTTCCCTTAACTCTAATTACCCCTGTGACCCCTAGAAACAAGGAAAATGTCAGAAATACGTGCAGTCTGAATCTGCATCCATCTTTCTCTAAGAGTTTCAGGGAAGCTTTTGCCTTTTTGCCATCAGGAATGGACTGGACTGATCTCAAAAAATTAGAAGCAATGAGACAAAATGCTTCTTAGCATAAATTATTACTTTTGTTTAAGCAAAGTTTATTATGGGACTTTACACTTATGTGTTTTCAAGAAATAAGAAAGTGTGCAAGTGTTCCTCAGAACACATACTGATTAAGGTGCTGATGTCACAGCTGAGGCAAGCTGGCAATGCTCTTTTCTGTTTATTTTCTGTTTATTTTGCTCTTTTTTGGGGGAACAGTTGTTGAGTTACTAATGTGTTGCTGTAGGAGAGATTGTTGACAGTGGTTCTGCTGTACTGGTGAACCTGGGAAAGTGAAACTGGGTGGCAGAGGAAAGTCAGTTTCACATGAGGCGGGAGTTTCCATCCTGACTCCACCACCTTCTAAGGGTTTGAGATTGGACAGGGATGTGCTTGTTTCCTCACCTGTAGCACAGGGATAATGATAAGTACCTCAGAGGGCTGAAGGCTACGTTAACTGAGATGAGGTATGTAAAGCACCTATGTAAGTGATAGCTATTATTAATATTAAATATGTTTTGTGTTTCTTTTTCTTGGTTGTAAATTGAATGAGTTCCAGTACCAAGGCAGGCATCTGTTGGGCTCCCTGTGTGGGCCTGAGATCTGGGCATGGCGCTAGGGACACAGGGAAATGACGTGTCCTGGTTCTCAAGGCGCTGCATGGGGTAGTGGAGACATATGCCACATGACACTGTGGGACAGGCATGGTGGGAAGACTGGTAAGGAGCTGGAGAGGCCTGCCTGGGAGAGGCAGAGATACAGAGAGGACAACCAGGTGGACAAGAAGGCAGCAGGCACCAAGCTGAGGCTGGGTTTGACATTATTGGCATTACTGGCCTGCCAGAGTACTGGCATTCAGAGTATGATTCTTTTTTTTTTTTTTTTTTTTTTTT
>NW_006789942.1:0-371 GCF_000442215.2 Lipotes vexillifer | reverse complement strand
GATTTGGCTGATTTTCACTGCTGCGCTTATGTCACTCTACACACGCTCGATGCTCTTACGGATCCATATAAATACATAGGTTTTTAGATTCCTACCTGTCAGGTCTATTTCTATGCGTTGAATATGGGGTGTTGAATCCATTTCGTGGAACAAGGAGTAGATCTTGTCTATTACGTATTTGGCTTCTGGAACGGTATCTGTGCTGATTTCAATCTCTGATTTTATGCAGCACCCCCACTCAGCTTTCCCCTTACGCAAGTATAAGTTTGTTTTCTAAATGAGAGTCTCTTCTGTTTTGTAATTCCTATCATGTGTAGAAAAGTTTACAGTCCGTGTATTAGTTATACCGTATGATGTTTCTTTTTCCGTGT
>NW_006789941.1:0-842 GCF_000442215.2 Lipotes vexillifer | reverse complement strand
CCCGTGTCCCCTGCATCGGCAGGCGGACTCTCAACCACTGCGCCACCAGGGAAGCCCAACACATTGTCTTTTGATACGCATAAATTATCGGAGTTTTATTTATGGGAAAGTCTTGCTAGAATTTCCTGAGGGCGTGATGAAGACTCAAGCCAAGATGGGTACGTAGTGTGTGTGCACAGTGACGTGTGTGTGCTTGTGTGGATGAGGGTGTGTGTATCTTAGGACATAACAACGTACATCTAGTTTTGACCAAGTGAAATAATCAGCAATTGTGAAAACTAAAATGATTAAATTCATAGAAATTATTTCAGACTTAATGTTATACCGGTAAGATAATAAATAAATGGAATAATTTTTGAATTTTAAATTCTTAATGAAAGATAAAGCAATCTCTAGTTATATTAGAAGAAAATGGAAAAGCAATAAAACTTTCAGGTTTTTTGTCGGGCTTTTGGGAAGTCACTGGATCAATAAATCCAATTCCCAGTGTAAGGCAACAAACAAGAAAACAACCCAATCACTAGAATTGGCATAACTATTTTCAAAATAAAGCAGGAAAAGGTGTGAACAGGGGGAAAAAGATTAGGAAAGAAATGAAATTTTGCTCCTCTGAGACCAAGGTGCCATGTTTGTAAAGCAACAGTAAAAAGAAACAAGTGAAATGAAAATTAGATGGCAGAGTCGTGTATGTTGTGAAGAATTGGAGGAAATCCACCTTCTCCCCAGGAGGCTGTGTGTCTGGTGGACATGGTGCATCTTAGTTATTCTTGGTCCTCCAAGTCTCTCTAAGGCCCCCAAGGGCTCAGAGATGCAATTTCTTTCTTCTGTTTTGCCACACTCTT
>NW_006789940.1:0-443 GCF_000442215.2 Lipotes vexillifer | reverse complement strand
GTAGCAGGATACAAAATTAATGCACAGAAATCTCTTGCATTCCTATAAATTAATGATGAAAAATCTGAAAGAGAAATTAAGGAAACACTTCCATTTACCATTGCTACAAAAAGAATAAAATACTGAGGAGTAAACCTACCGAAGGAGACAAAAAACCTGTATGCAGAAAATTACAAGACACTGATGAAAGAAATTATAGATGATACAAACAGATGGAGAGATATACTATGTTCTCAGATTGGAAGAATCAACATTGGAAGAATCAACTACCCAAAGCAATCTACAGATTCAATGCAATCCCTATGAAACTACCAATGTCATTTTTCACAGCAGTAGAACAAAAAATTTCACAATTTGTATGGAAACACGAAAGACCCCAGATAGCCAAAGCAATCTTGAGAAAGAAAAATGGAGCTGGAAGAATCAGGCTCCCTGACTTCAGA
>NW_006789939.1:0-2080 GCF_000442215.2 Lipotes vexillifer | reverse complement strand
CGGAGCAGAGGCTCCGGACGCGCAGGCCCAGCGGCCATGGCTCACGGGCCCAGCCGCTCCACGGCATCACATGTCCTATTTTTAGTGAGGCTTTCCCTGAACACTATTTAAAATTTTACCCCCTCCTTCACCAAAGCCTCTATCCCTTCATGTGCCTTATCTCCGTAATGTTCATTACCATCTGACATTCTCTTTTACTTTTTTGCTTTATCTTTCCCACCAGAATCCCATTTAGTTTCATCTCTTTAGTCAACTGCTGTATTCCCAGCACTAAGGAAAAATAGAAGGTATGCAGTGGAGAGTTAGTGCATGAAGGACGGTGAGCAACGGAGGGGATTCAGGAAACACCCTCACAGCCAGGGTGCACGAGTCCTGTGCGAAAGGTGAAAGCAGTGATCGCTCGGATTCCCTACTTCTCCAGTCCTAGGGATTCCACCCCACCCTAGTGACCACTGTTTTTTCCTCTCACATCATAAGCAATACTCAAATGTAATACCATTTATCTATAGAACTATAATTTGGTAGAGGTGGCGTAATGAAAATAAAACCCCATTGCCTTCAGTAGCTGTTACTGTTCTAAGTAACTATAATTAGTATTAATATGAGAAGCCTTAGTGGTCGATGGCATACTGGGGAAAAGGTATTAGTAATAATATTAATAAAATAATTTATTGAGCACCTTTGTTGTGGGCACTGAGTTGAGTGCTTTATGAATATTAACTCATACTCCCAATTCCACCATTTACTACATGTGTGAACTGGGCTGATTATGTAGCATCTTAGTCTCACCTTCTTCTCTTATAAAGTGAGATCATTGTAGCTGCTTGGGTGTGTGGTTCTGACTGTGATGTGAGATGATGTCCAGGAAGCATTTAGGCCAGTGCTGGGCACAGGGTCCAGAATTACTGGAACTATTGAATCTTACCTTTGAGAGCCAGGTCTGGGCCACATCTCATCTCTCATAGAAGAGTATAGCACAAGGAAGGAAACTGAGGCTTTGCCATTTTTCAGGAATTCCATTGCTAGAATGTTCTCCTGACCCTTTTTCTTAACTCTTGAGAGACAAGGAAGAGAGGTTACACCTTGGGCCAAAATACAAAGATTTCAGATGTTTCTAGCCAACACCATTTTAGTCTTTGTGAATTCATAGAAACACAGTTTATTCATCTGAGCTTTCTGTGTCTTGAAGAACATATGTGTGGTTCTGGAATCTTTTTTAATCAATCTGTTCCATCCCACTCTGACTCTCAAAAACTTAGCAGCCTCAGTTTTGAGAAATTCTGTTCTTTCCTCTGATATCCTTTCCCCCTCTTTCTCCCTGTGCCATGGATTCACAGTCTCTTTGGTTTTAGTTGTAATACTTTCGCTCTATTCTATTTTCTTCCTGGAATCATCTGTCTCTTGAAAAGGAACATAAAGAAATTGAAAAATACATTCCTATCTTCAAATTTCATAGTACTTGCATGTTTAATATTCATTTCCAATTCTTCTTTTCAAACAGAATTCCAGATTTTTTTTTATTCATGGTGACAGTGTGCTCAGCCAAAAATACTTTTTGCAGATTCCCTTGCAGCTTAGTGTGCCAGATAACATAGCTGTGGTATATAAGATGTGGATACTGGGGAGGATGTTCCTCCCATGTAAGACAGCAAAGCTTTAATAGGGAAACAAAACATACAAAAAAACCTTCATCCCTTGGCCTTTTCTTCTTGTTCCTATCTGAAACTTGGATATGAAGTCTTAAGATTCTGTGACCATAAGACATCATGACAAATGCCAACATGCTAAGGACAGCAGTGCAGAAAGATAGGAATAACCTAGTCCTTGAGGGCAGCATTGAACATCTGCAGTAGCTTTAGCCTCAATACCAGACTTCTTATTGCAGAGAAATAATCCCATCGTGTTTTTTGGTGTTTTGGGTTTTTTTTGCGATACACAGTCCTCTCACTGTTGTGGCCTCTCCCATTGCAGAGCACAGACTCCAGACGTGCAGGTTCAGCGTTCATGGCTCATGGGCACAGCCGCTCTGCGGCATGTGGGATCTTCCTGGACTGGGGCACGAACCCGTGTCCCCTGCATC
>NW_006789937.1:0-3870 GCF_000442215.2 Lipotes vexillifer | reverse complement strand
GTGCCCCGGTCTGGGAGGATCCCACGTGCCGTGGAGCGGCTGGGCCCGTGAGCCATGGCCGCTAGGCCTGCGCGTCCGGAGCCTGTGCTCCACGGCGGGAGAGGCCACAGTGGTGAGAGGCCCGCGTACCCCCCGCCAAAAAATAAAAAATTTAGTCACTTCAGTAAGAATTGCAAACTTTTTTTTTCTATGTTCAAGTTCGTCTTTTGAGTTTTGCTTCTGTGTGTGTGTGTTTGTGTTGCAAAATGAGGTCAGATTTATTAGTCATGTCATTTTGCAGCTTATAGATCTTGTTTTGAAGACGTTTTTCTACTCTAAAGTCAAAATAAGAAAAAAAGAAACCACTCCCGTGTTTACTGAGAACCTCTGTAGCTTCATATTCTACATTTAAATATTTGGTACATTTATAATATATCTTAGTGTATGGTGTGAGGTATGGATTCAACTTTTCTTTCCAGATGGCTAACCAGTTGTCCCAACATGTATTAAACAATTGCCCACTGATGTGAGATGCCATCTTTATTATTTTCAATATTCCTGCATTTATTAAGTCTATTGCTGAAGTTTATAATCCTGTTCATTCTGTCATTTCATACACCAATATAGCCGTTTCCAACTAGGTTTCTGTGAGAGAATTAAATTCTACAAAAATATGTGAATAAAATTTTCTTAACTATCCCAAGGGTAGTACTTTCCTGATTTTCCCAAGAATGGTACATAGTACCATTCTAGATGCATAGGAAGTTAATTCACTACATACATTGGCTAAATAATGGCCACCCAAAGTTATCACGTCCTAATCCCTGTAAACTGTAAATGTCACCTTATAAGAAGGGTCTTTCCAGATGTGATTAAATCAAGGATTCTGAAATGAGGACATGGTCCTGGATTACTCAGGTGAGCCCTAAATGCAATCACAAGGGCCCTTATAAGAGAAAATCAGACACACACAGAAATGGAGGAGGCAATGTGGCCATGGAGCCCAAGACTGAAGTGGGGACGTGGCCATAAGCCAAGGAATGTTGGCAGCCACCACAAGCTCGAAGAGGTAAGGAAACAATTCTCCCTGGAGCCTTAGAAGGAGAATAGCCCTTGATTTTGATTTTGGCCCAGGGACACTACTTTCAGACTTCTGGCATCTGGAACTGTGAGAGAATAAAAAATCTGTTGTATTAAACCACGAAGTTTGTGCTAATTGTTATAGAAGCCAAAGGAAACTAATAATATTCTTAGGTTTATGGCACATACTCAAACAATATACGTAAGCACAATGTGGCACTAGGGCTTAATTTAAAATTATTTTGTTATACATGAAAATTACCCACACGGATACATTAATCTTGTGTTACAATAGCTTAGTGAATGCTATTATTTGTAGTAGTCACTCAGTTGATTAAGTAATATCCACTGGATGGTAGTTCCAAGTATATAATCATATAATCTGCACATGGAGCTTTTAACTTCATCTTTCTAAATTTCTTTTATAGTTCTAGTATTTTTCTCTTGGCTTTTTGCCCTCATCTCAATGTCAAATGATAGTCATGACAGTGGGCATCTTTGCAATGTTCCTGACTTGTGCAAATGCTTTCAGTGTTTCATCATTCCTCCCTCACCCCCACACCTGGCTGATTTGTTTTGTACTGAGAGAATTAATAAACTTTCCAAGTCTGGTGTGTTTTTGACTATTTTCCCTTGTACCTACATTGTTTTTGCTTTGTAAGTGTCGGCACCATGTTATTTGGTTTGCAGATATTCATAACTGCTACATCTTCATTGTGTATTGCGCTTTTTGCATTAAAAAATGACTTTGTTCATCTCATTTGATGTTTATGTGGAATGATTGGTCTGGCCTGACATTATTTGCTTGCCTTTATCTGTCTTAATTTTAATTTTTATCCTTCTTTAGTTTTCAATATTTTAAAAGCAATTTCTTGTATTTCTTGCGTATTTCAGAAAATAGCATTTTGCTCTGTGATTTAGTTGGAAATCCACTTTCTAAAAAAACCAACACAAGCTAAAAGCCCATTTACATTAATTTTTCTCTCGGCTGATTCCCTTCAGTACAATCTTAAATGATAATTGTGACAGTGGGCATCTGATAAATGGAATTGCTTTGCATTCTTTTTATTTTAACTTACTTTAGGGATTTTTTTTAAAAGAAATATTTTGTCATTAGTTATCTTGTTTCTCTCCATGTGTAGCTTCTCTGTACATATCTTTGTTCCAGTAGTTATGTTTTTATAACTTTATGCAACTTTGTATTTATAAATTAACTTAGGTAATTTATACAACTTTGTCTTTTATTTCTCTATTCAAAATCTATTAGTTTACTTCTATAAGCAATTAAGATATTAGCATATTTCCTGTAACTCTGTCCTGCTCTTTCTTTCCTTCATATTACAGTTAATACTTTTTAGTATTTTTCTCTGTACTGTTAAACTCTGCTAATACTTTTATTATTTGCAGCTTTAATGGACATTCTTTGAGTTTCAAGTATTAAAGAAGTGGAAATCAACAAACTTACAACTACAAAACCCAGGAGGAAAAGGGGAGAAAATAGGTCAAGGTAGTGAGTAATTTCTATTTTTAGAGAATAGAATATAGTGTTTACATTTTGTTCTCATCTTTATTTCACAGTTAAATCCTTTCAATGCTCACTGCTTATCCTTCTGTGGTAATTTAAGGTATTTCCATCTGAATGGCAGTAGTTCATCTTCTAGGAATTTTTTCAAAACAATATTCTTTGAGTTCAAAACTGTCTGTAGTCTTTATACCTGAAGACACTTTGAATTTAAAATACAAAATACTTTGTTTTTTATATGGTCATGTAGATGTTACTCCACTGTCAACTGGCCCTAAATGTTATTGTGGATAAATCTGAGACAAGGGCAAATATTTTTCCCCATTTCCCTCTAATCAGTGACTTAACCATTCTTTCTTCATGTTTAAAGTCTGGAAGTTCATGAAGCTATGTCTCAGTATTGACAGTTCTTGGTTAATTTTCCCTGGCCCATGGTGTGCCTTTTCCATATGTACCTTCTATTTTATAAAAGATATTAAATTTTATCCTTAAATATTTTTTCTTTTTTTTTTCTTTAGTGTCTATCTCAATTTATATATCAATACTTATAGACATAACACACAAAATTTTTTCTATAATTATTCTATTCTTTCTTTGGCTTCTTTTGTTCATTCTTCTCATTTTAACCTTTTATATTCCTTAAAAGTACTTTCCATAATGTCTAGCCTCTTCTCTGTTCTTTCCAACTTCATCTTTGAAGTAAGTATTTCTTAAGTTTGTTTTGGCCAGCTCATAATTCACCTTCTGTCATTTTATAACATGTTTCCCAGAGTTCTTGCTTTCTGGATCAGTTCTGCTCCTAGAGTTGATTGCTTTATTCATTTTCTCTCTTCTCTCTCTGTCTCTGTGTCTTTCTATCTATCACTCTGTGTCTCTCTTTCCTTTTCTTTTTTAGGGAGAAACACATTTAAATATATTTTCAGTAATATTAGGATTCAGTTGTAATCTCCAAACTCTGAAATAGGCAAAAGCAGCTGAGACCTGATAGTAGCCACATGAGCATAAGTGAAGAGAAGCAGTTTTGGAGAAATGTAGTGGTAAAGGACACCACAGTGTGGATCTCAGAAAATGATGGCAAAAAATATGCCCTGAAGGTACATAACACACCCTAAGTTGTTACAGGCCTTGTTTATAATCACAGGTATGGGAACAGAGGTGAGTTGTGTTATCAGCAGAATCCAGTAGACTCCGTTAGATTTAGAGAAGTAAAGAAGGTAGGGGTTATACACAGAATACATAAACAAGCCATATTTACAGGAAATATTTTGTGTCTGTGGCAGCAGAGGAGA
>NW_006789935.1:0-205 GCF_000442215.2 Lipotes vexillifer | reverse complement strand
ACCAATGGACAGATCATCCAAAATGAAAATAAATAAGGAAACAGAAGCTTTAAATGATACATTCAACAAGATGGATCCAAAAACAACAGAATACACATTCTTCTCAATTGCTCATGGAACATTTTCCAGGATAGATCATATTTTGGGTAACAAATCAAGCCTTGGTAAATTTAAGAAAATTGAAATCATATCAAGTATCTTTTCT
>NW_006789933.1:0-4807 GCF_000442215.2 Lipotes vexillifer | reverse complement strand
CCCGTGTCCCCTGCATTGGCAGGCGGACTCTCAACCACTGCGCCACCAGGGAAGCCCTGTGTGGAGACATTTTTGATTGTCAGAAGTGGGGGCGGGGAGTTTTATACTGGCATGGAGTGGGTAGAGGGGATTAACCATCCTGCAGGGTACTGGATAGACCCTCACAACAAAAAATTATCCAGCCCCAAATGTCAGTAATGCTGAGGTTGAGAAACCCTGGTATAAAGGCAGATACACACATATCCATTGTCTATAATTCTGTCAACATGTGGTCACACCTGGAGGCTCAGATATGCACGAAGAGGTGCAGGCACACAGAGTCCTGTTCCCAGAGATGTGTCCTTAAAGACACATTCACAACTGTCACCCAGGCCTGGATGAAGAGCTGTGCCCACATCCACACAAGCATGCACAGACACCCACGTGCGCCAACACACACCTGACACTCGTGCACCCACAAATGTAGACACATGGATACACACCCACACAAGCAGACACGTACATCACAGTGCAGGGTCCAGAAGGCTTGGCAGCAGCAGGCTGAGGCTAAGATCTGAGTGTAAAAACAGCTGTCTGGGGACTTCCCTCGTAGTCCAGTGGTTAAGATTCGAGCTTCCACTGCAGGGGGCGCAGGTTCAATCCCTGGTCGGGGAACTAAGGTCCCACACGCCACGGGACATGGCCAAAATGTTGAAAAAACAAACAACAACAACAAACAGCCGTCTGCCTGTCTGATCACACAGTGGGGGCGTCACGGGCAGGAGAGAACCACCAGACTGGGTTCCAGTCAGTGCCATTTTATTCATAAATGGTCCCCATGTTCCTGCTCCTGATCCAGGCACCAGGGATACAGAGAGGAAACTGAGCTGCTTTTGAGGAACTGCTAGGTTCAAGTTTGTTACTTTTATCTTTCCTTCACTCAGTCAACAAGTGCTGACGTCGCCGTTGTGCCAGCCCAATTCCTGGACTTAACGGGTGCAGAACTGAGGCATCTACTGTATGACACTGTTCTCGCCAGACCCCTGGACTGAAGTCTGAGTGTTATTCCGAGCAAGATCAGGGTGAAACAGAAGAGGAAAGAATGAACAATTATTGTGTACCCACCACACGTGACAGGCATGGGCTAGGAACTTTAGATGTGTCATCTCTTTAAATCTTCACAAAAACTTTACAAAGTTGACTAGCAGGCTACGTGACACCTCTCTGCTCACACAGCCCATGCAGGGTTTGGGATTTGAGTTCATGTCTGATGGAGTCCAAAGTGCTACTTTTCGGTTGGCCACACAGCCTCCTAAAGACACTCAAGGGTTAGGATGGAGGGCTGAGCTCTGAGTTCTTTTTCTCTCTTCATTTTGGGGAGTGTACTTCTGACTCTGGGCTTTAGTTTACTGCGCTGGTGAACAGAAATGGAGATGTTTAGGGCCAGGATGTCCAGCCTCTCCCTTTGCCAGTCCTATGGATCTTTTCCTGGCAATCCTCTTCCCCTTCCCTCAAGTTGGACTGGTACTACGCCAGACTCCTTCCCTCTCCCTGAGCAAGCGCCCCACTGCCCTACCTTTCCTCCAGCAACCTGCTTACCTCCAAGTGTGCTTGGTTCCCCCAGACACAGGAGGCTGGCGAAGGGCCCACCTTGGAGAAGAGAGTCCGAGCCCTGAGCTGCTGGCAGCCGGGCTCCTGCCCAGCCCATCCGCTCTGCTCTGCCTTCCTCCCTCCCTGTTTCCACAGCCCGCCCCCAACGATTTCCTCCCTTCTTAGTCACTCGCTGCCTAGTGATGCATGGGTTTTACATTTTAGCTGGGACCCAGGAAACGCGTTCCTAAGTACAATATTCATGGGCTGGGCTGACACTTTTAATTAAGGTGATTTACACTGAATTATCCTTGGAAATAAAGAAATGGTGTGCTGCCCGGGAATAAACCATCATCACCAGCCGCCTTTGTAAGTTACACTTCGTTTTAATCTATTTGGGGAATTGTTTATCTAGTTCATTACCCAACCAAACACCGAGGCTGGCCTTAAATAAGGCTTAAGTGGGGGTGGGGGCACTGCCATCTCCACACCCCGCCTCCCCTCTAGAGTCACCCAGCCTCCCTCTGGCTCCTTCCAGCCCCTTTAAAGCACTGACCAGAGATCCTGCTTCCCAGCCCACAGGCCAGATCTCAAAGTAGGGAAGCCTCCAGAAAAGGTCTCTGAGCTCAGGCCCCACCAAGCCAAGCCCTCCTTTCAGCTCTGTGCAGTCTTTCTGCATCCAAGGCTCTTTCCTCTCTCTGGGTGGAAACTCCTGTTTTAAGGCCACAGAGAAGACTGGGGGCCACTCCCCGACCTACCCTTCAGCCCCCATCTATTTTCCTGCCTGTCTGTCTGTACACATCGTCTCCACCCCATCACCATCCTAGAGAAAGCTTAGCATGCCCAGAGCTCTGTCCGCTGTCCCCTCCTTTCTTCAGATATCTGCTTCTCTGCCATCATCACTCTTCCCGTGACCCAAGTCAGAAGGCTCTTCCTAGTAAGCACCCGACAAGTAATCAGCTAAGTTCTCTTGCTTCTCCCCCACACCAGTCTCTCATTATTCCTTCTTCTCTGTTCCCACTGCCACTGCCATTGTCCTAGATCAGCTTCACCACCTGTCCCCTGGACCCTGCCTAACCTCCTGACTTGCTTCCCTGCTTCTACCCCCAAATCATGTCCCACACTGGGCTCCAGAGTGATTCTCCTACAGCTCAGCTCTCTGATAGGCTTCTCCAGCTCACTGATGTTCTAATTCCCCCATTACCTCCAAGACCACCCTCCAGCATCGAAGGCCCTCCACTATCTGTCCTTAGTCTAACTTTGCCCTTGTCGTTCTAGGTAGCTGAGTCCTGGGGCCTATTGGAGTTCCTGTGCAGGACCGAGAGGGGGAATGGTAGAAGATGGGGTGATGGAGGGTGTGTGGGCACAGCCTCTGATCTCTAATGGAAAAGTGCTTTGAAAAGTGTAAGTGCTTTGCCAATGGGAGTTCTGACTCTGCTTCCTGTGTCTGTGTGCCCGTGTGCCTGTGGGAATGAGCATATGTGGGAAGTGGTTCTTTTAGGGGGTAGGTGTGAGCACATCTATGTGTGTTGGAATGGGGCTGTGTGCGGGTGCCTGTATGTTGTGGACATACGTTTGCGCCTGTGTCTGTGAAAACCAGCCAGCCCTAGTTTGGGAGCTGGAAGGTCCCTGCTCCTCTGTGTGAGCCCTTGGGTGTGTCTAAAATAGCAGCCTGCTCTGTGCTGTTGGGCAGAAGGGGGCAGAGAGCACAAACCAGGCCCACCCAGAAGAGCTCCTCTGGGACCAACCATGTGGGAGGGTGATGGAGAGGCACCCTGGCAGCAGCATCCACAGACTCAGGAGCTGGCTAGGCTGAGGGAAGGGAAGGAGGGCAAAGGAGGCAAAGGCAGGGTAAGAGTGGGGAGGGGACAATTGGAGAGAAGAGGAAAGAAAAGAAAAGGAGGGGAGCGGAGAGAAGGGAACAGAAAGGGCGAATTGGAGAGCTGGGGAAGAAGCTGCTGGCCACATGCCGTGGATGGGGATGCCCTCATCCGGGCTCTGACCAGAACTCTGAGTGATGCACACACAAGCTCTGCCCTCCTGCAGGACTTGGTTTCCCCATCTGTGAAATACCTGCTTAAAGCTCGTCGCTGATGGCGGGAAGAGGAGGAGGGAGGGGTCTCGGGGAGCCCGGATGCCACATCCTCTCCCAACCGCCACTTCCCCCCTCTTGCCTCCTAGAGAGCGGGCAGGGGCGGGGCAAGGGCATCCAAGGCTGGGTTTCTCCCCGAGCTACCCAGGCGCCACGGCCCTCAGCCCGGAGGGAGCTGACACGCTCCTTGGGAATTTATCACGCGCCCAATTACAATGTTAATTGGCAAGTTCCTGAAATCAATTAATTCGCAAATTTTTTCCAATTAAAAATCCAGATAAATCACAAGGGCGGCGGCGGACCGGTCGAGCCTGCAGTCCGGTGGGCGCAGCGGCTGCAGGGAGATGGCGGGATGCGCGGGGGGGCGGGAGAGAAGAGGGGAGGGGGCGGAGGGCGCGGCTGCCCTTGAACGCCTTTGCCGGCCGGTCGGACTGTCAGCGCGCCGGGCGCGCGGGGCCGAGACAGATAAAACCATCGACCCGTCGCCGCCAGCGCTTCGGCTTTATCGATCCGACGGGAATTTCACTTGCTGTGCAGATCCCGCTGTCCGGCTGTCAGACACAGGGTTGAGGAGGGGGGACGTGCCAAGGGTTAGGGGGTGCTGGGCTGGGCCTGGACGAGAGGGGTACAGAAGTGGGGCACGCAAGACATGGCGGTGAGGGGCGGGGCAGATGCGAAGGCTCCGGGTGAGGAAATGGACGTGGGCCAAAGGGTGTGGACGTAGGGGATGCTCTGAGAGGACGTGAGGGAGGAGGGATTGGTGCAGGGTCACGGGTGGGGTTGGAACACTTCTGTGGGCAGAAGTGGATGCCCTGGGCAGTGCAGGGACGGGGCCACAGGGACTAGGCTGTAGCGTGGCCCCCAATGAAGAGGCAGAAAGAGAGCTTTGGCCCTCATTCTCCAGACCCTTAGGGGTGCACTGCGATTACAAGGCTCTGCGGGTCCCTCCATCTCTGCCTCTATTCTTAGTTCCTGTTGAGAAGTCCTCCACTGGGAGCAAATTACCCAGAAACACTCCTGGATGGCCAAGGTATGGAACTCAATTGCAGAAGGGTGTTTCTTTCACTCCCTGCCTGTTCTAGGCTGGTCCTGCGTGCGTGCGTGTGTGTGTGTGTGTGTGTGTGTGTGTGTGTGTGTGTGGGGGGG
>NW_006789931.1:0-4417 GCF_000442215.2 Lipotes vexillifer | reverse complement strand
GCCCGTGAGCCGTGGCCGCTGAGCCTGCGCGTCCGGAGCCTGTGCTCCGCCACGGGAGGGGCCGCAGCAGTGAGAGGCCCGCGTACCGCCAAAAACAAAAAAAAAACGAAAACAACGCTGGTTCCACCCCTGAACATTGCTCTCTTCTTCACCACATGCCTCCCCTTTCCTCACCTCTCTGGCCAAGCCCCAGCCTGGAGGACTTCCTGAGGGTGGGGCCTAGGTTGGAAGTTGCCTAGCCCGAGCCAAGGCCTCATGGTTCCAGGGCAACTGAGACGACAGCACGGTGGACAATAGAAGGCAAGGAGGGAAGATGCACAAACGGGACGGAGCATCCGCAGAAAGGACAGGTGGTCTGGAGATGGTTTCGTGGTGGAGGGGCAAATAGACAGGTAGGATATGGACCAGCCCAACTGGGTGTGGAGGAGATGCCTTACTGAGAACCCGGGCGCACTGTGGGTGAGGAGAGAAACTGGCGTAGCCACCATGGAAAACAGTATGGAGGCTCCTACGAAATTAGAAATAGAGCTACCATATGACCTAGCGATTCCACTTCTGGGTATTTATCAGAGGAAAATGAAAACTCTAACTCAAAAAGATACCTGCACCCTCATGTTCATTGCAGCAATATTTGCAATAGCCAAGACATGGAAGCAACCTAAGTGTTCATCAATGGATGAATAAAAAAATGTGAGATATATATATATATATATATATATATACATATATATATGAATATTACTGCACCATAAAAAAGAAGGAAATATTGCCACTTGTGACAACATGGATGGAACTTAAGGGCATTATGCTAAGTGAAATAATAGACAGAGAAAGACAAATTCCATATATTCTCACTTACATGTGGAATCTGAAAAAACAAAACAAAAAACCAACCCCAAGCTCCTAGATACAGAGGACAGATAGATTGGTGGTTGCCTGAGGTAGCGAGTGGGGTGAGCAAATGGGTGAAGGGGGTCAAAAGGTACAAACAGCCAGTTGTAAAATAAATGTCCTGGGGGGTGTAATGTACAGCATGTGACTATAGTTAATAATGCTGTAGTGCATATCTGGAAGTTACCAAGAGAGCAGATCTAAAAGTTCTCATGACAAGAAAAAAAAATTGTAACTATGTATAGTGCTAGATGTTAACTAGACTAATTGTGGAGATCACTTTGCAATATATACAAATATCGAATCATTATGTTATATACCTGAAACTAATATAATAGTATATGTTAATCACCTCTCAATTTTTTAAAAAAGGAGATGGCCTGCTGAGAAATCCTGAACCAACTGTTACATCTGGAAAGGGACCCGTGGGATATTGCACCAGCCTGATAATGATGAGACAGAGACTCCAAAGGCGTGACAGCTCCCCAGCCCACCTGGAATCTTGGAAAACACGTAGGTTTTGAGGTCAAATAGTCATGAGTTCTAATCCTGCCTTTGCCCTTCTGACCTATGGCAACTGGAGAAAGACGCTCAACCTCCGAAGCCTCAGTTTCCTTATCTGCACGATGGGACTGTCATTATCTATCTCAAGAGAGTTGATGAGAGGATTAGTGGCTAGATGTGCATAAATCACTGAGCCCTGAGCCTGGCCATATCCTGAGCTACGTAAATGATTCTCTACTGTCCTCAGGATCAAGGGCAAACCCCTCACTCCATGCTTGTGAACTCTCATACAAACATATCCACTATTGTAATTTAATTTTATATTCAGAAATTGATGTTTTTTATTGTCATAATACACACCACAAGATACAAAGTTCAACAAAACCTTAGCCAGCAGGGATGCAAATTGAAAGAAGGCCCAGATCTGTCCACAGCAGGAGTCAGGGTTCAGTCAGCATAAAATTGTCATGCTCTCAGTAGAGGGCAACGGTCTTTAAGATTGAAAATCTTGGACTTGGGGGTCCCCTTAGGGTCGCTCTGGCTACGAGAGTCTAAGTCTGACTTGGGGAAGGCTGGGAGGAGCAAAAGAGAGAATCTTATCCTCCGAGCCTGCATGGGATCGGGGATTGAGGTATGAGTGCCGCACGCAGGGCTTGTCTTCCTTGTCTTCCCTGCAGTGGGGTGTAGGAGTGGGAGCCATAGTAGGTTTAGAAGCGGAGTGCTTTCTGTGAGCCCCTTTACAACGGAGGACAAATGCCGGAGTCCAAATGACCATCAGTATTCCAGAACTCTCCAGAGTCTTCCTGGAAGTTCTCAAGCCGTTAGCCAAGCACTCTCTCAACATTTAGAAGGAAAAAAAAAAAAACTGGCATCTTTTGCCTCCAGAGTACATGCTATAAAACTCTGTACCCATCTTCTATGTACCTTCCGTCTCCCCTCCCACTTGAGCCAAGCACTCAGAGGATTCTGGGTGGCTTCTGCATCCCTCACACCAAGTTCTAGCTTTCTGGAGAACCAGGGACCAGCCACTACCACTTCCACTGGTTGGACTGCATAGGGGCATCCTAGGCTCGGTTAGGATATGATGTAAATTGTAGAGATTGAGAAGCAGCCAGAGCCCAGCCTGCCCTTCCCCTGCCCAGAGGATCCATCTCCTGTCACATCTGCTTAATCAGATGAACTGCAGACCCATTTTTGCAAAAGTAGGTTAAGGTCAGAGCCAAGACAGCTGCAGAAAGAAACAAATTGCTTGTGGATCCCCACCTAGGCTATCAGCTCACTCTGGTCCTGGAAATGACTAGACCATGTTTGGGCATCCATGTTGATCAGCTGGCCTCCAATGAAATTAGGTCCCAAGGAAATCTGAGCTTCCATCTCCTTGGAGCTGCGTTGACTCTGGGTGCACCTGTCTTATTCACGTTTGTGCCTTGAGAGAACCATGTGGGAATGAAGAAGAGATGCCCCAGGGGGAGCCTGTGTCAAGTGTATACAAGAGCCATGCTTACAAGGCCAAGTGTGGGAATACTGGATAGCCCAAGCAGGTCATACCCTTGAGCCATGGATGCATCCTCCCCTCACCTGCAACTCCAGCCAGCTGTCTTCATAATACCTGTGTGTAGACAACAAACAAGCCAGGTGAGAGTGTGGGTAGCTCAGGGAAACTCATCGCCACGACCATAGAAGAACCCAAGCAGCCCTGGGGGTAGAGATAGGCTAGCATCATCTTTAAGTGTGGAAAGGACGACTCTTCTCAGCAGCTCCATCACTGTGAGTAGCAAACACCTTCTCTACCCACTCAAGTGCTGGCCAGGATGGTAGATGATCGTTCAGGGCTGGAGAAACTGTGTCAGTGAGGGTCCTGATCCCAGACCTGAAAGCAACATAGAGATTCCCCTGAGTACAAGGCCCTCCTCCCCAGGACCTTTCTCCTCTGGTCCTGAGCTCTGGAGGTGGCAGCCCTGCAGCAGCTTCTGTGACGGGACCGATTAGAAGAGCCTCCTACCTCTGGGCTGGTCGGGGCCCAGGTTTCCACCCATCATGTCATTGCACTGACCGCCTTGTGGAAGTGGATGCTCTCAGAATCAGCTGGCTAAGGTTGGATGATCCAGGTGGAGAAAGAGCTTTCCTTTTCAAATCTGGTTGAATTATGTTTTTATACCATTTCTGCTATAACTATTATGATCACACTTACAGTGCAACATAGACAAAGATCTGTGTCAACCACAAACCAGAACCTCATAGAAGACAATGTAGTGACACTCCCCCACTACACGATATCTACTTAAAGGACCCCCTAAGGGCTCCTCACCCCCAAAACCTCTCTCTAGCTGGCTTGTCACCATCCAAGGAATTGCCATCTTTACCATTTCATTCCTTTGGGTTAAGGTAGTGTTCCCTGTCAAAGTATAAAAATTCCTGGGAGGATAACACACTGAGTATTGGTCTCCAGCATCTTAGAATCCATTCATCATGCTTTCATCACCCTCACCCAGACCATCGCAGCAGCCCCCTTGCCAGCTGCCCTGGTCTGCTTTTTCCTCCCTCCCACTCACCTTCGCCTCTTCTGCCAGCGATTTTACTTTTAAAAAACTCAGTCCTTGTCGCTTCCCTGCCTAACAACTTCCCCTCCTCCTATAGAATCCAACTCAAACGCCTTAGGGTTCAAGGTCTCTCATTTTTTAGTCCATGCATGGAGACTCTTCACTTCCGTCACCCACACCCTGAGCATTTGTTTCCTGAACAAACAAGCCTCTTTCACATCTCTCTTCCCCAGGGCGTTCCACTTGCCCTTCCTCTTCCCGTCCTCCTGAGTTGAGATGCACCTGAAATCGTATCCCTATTGGGCTGGGTTTCCACATCCCACGCCATGCTTCCATGCACTTTCTGTCCTGCCTTTCTCTTCTCCCAAAGATTCTTTTTGGATCCCTCTAGAAAGACACTCATCCCAGGGCCCCATGATTATGTTTGGGTCTATTGAACATAATATAAAGAATAGATTATATTATATTCTTTCATATATATA
>NW_006789930.1:0-1972 GCF_000442215.2 Lipotes vexillifer | reverse complement strand
CGGAGCGGCTGGGCCCGTGAGCCATGGCCGCTGAGCCTGCGCGTCCGGAGAGCCTGTGCTCCGCAACGGGAGAGGCCACGACAGTGAGAGGCCTGCGTACCGCAAAAATTAATTAATTAATTAATTAATTAAATTTAATTAAATAAAAAACGGGGGGCGGGAGGCAAATACACAAAGTCCTAGTCTCCTTGAGTCCCTGGAAGAGAACGGTTTGGGTTAAAACACGTGGGAACTTAGTTCTACAGGGGGAGTAGTCCGTCTTGGCAAGGCGGTGAGCTCCTGTTACCTGGGTGTCCAACCACTGACCCTTTGAGTGCCGTCAAGGAGGATGTACCAGCGACAGGAGGGCTTTGGGAGGACCTCGGCCAGCAGGGGGCTTTGCTGAGTCATTTCTTATCCCTTTTCCTCCCTGTATGTGTTGAGCACTTAGCACCTGTGGGTGGTGGATGCCGTGAGAGTTCTAAACAAAGCTAGTAATACCAGCAGAGACCCTCTCCCGTGACAAGGTGATGAGTCAGCGTGTCCTGTGAGTCAGGGAGAAAGTGATGACCAAGCAGTTCAGAGGCTCCCTGGGCAGGAAGTGGTCTGAGAAGGTACCATGGACATCATGGAGCTGAGGCTGAGGTGTAAGAGGAGAGTGTCATGTGTGCTAAAGGGGAGGGAACCCAGAATCTAGTGGGACCTTGCTCTGGGCCAGGCTCTAGGGGAGATGCACAGATGAACAGACCCTGCCCTTGGGGAACTTCTGTTCCTCCTGGGAGGAGCCTGGCTGCAGCATGGCATGAGTGTCGGGGGTGAGGAAAGGTGAGGGTGAAAAGGTGAGTTGGGGCCCCACTGTGGGAGGCCTTACGTGTAAGGGAGTCATTTGGACTTCATCCTCAAAGGCTGTTGGTTCTTCTGAGGATCCACATTCATTAGTGTCAAGACCCTTTCACGGTTCCCCACGTCCACGTCTTGGAGAAATTGAGGTGTGATCTTCCGACGACGTAGGAAAAAGGCCTGCACCTCCAAGGGGCAGTTCTGTCATTTGCCTCCTGCTTCGTGTTAACACATAAGCAGTTAACACACAACACATAAGCAGTTCTGTCATTTGCCTCCTGCTTCGTGGCTGTGACCTGGCAGGTGGGATTCTGTCTCACTCATCCGTGCCCGCCGCTAACGAATACCCGTTAGATACCCCTAACCCGCCAGGCTCTGGACTGGGCTCTGGGTCACAGTCGTGAGCAGAGAGACCCGGGCCCCGCCCTCAGTGGAGGGAGACTGGCCGAGACAAAGGACAGGACGAATATAGATTACAAACTGGGACACACGCTTTCATAGGGTAAGAGATGTTAGAAGGTAATATAATTGAGCAAAAAGTCCCCTTGGGAGGTGATGTTTGGAGCCGAGACCTGAAGGAGAAAGGAGACGAGGGGTGGAGAGCAGGATGTTTCACATCCTTCACCAGGTCCACAGGGGCGTCCATGTTCTCCTGTCCTTCCTGTCAGAGGTTTGTCCCTTCCTTGTGCTCTGGACCCGATCCCCTCCCTCCAGGCAAGAGGACGGGATGAGGATGCCTCCCTCATCTGCTTTCTCCCTCTTGGCTGCATTGTTCCCACCAGAGTGTGGCGCTCAGCAGATTTCCCCAGCGATTAGGAAAAGCCCTCCTCTGAAGCCCCGCCCTGCTCCCTCCACAGCCACACTTCTAGAGAAGCCACACGTGCACACGCTGTCTCCTTGTCCTCAGTCCGCATCCACGCTCTGGTCCACTCCGGGCTGCCTCGCATCCCAGCCGCTGCACAGAAACTCTTCTTTTCAGGTCCCCAGCCAAGCCCATATTGCACTCCAGGATTTTAAAACCAGCAAATGACATCGCAGCCCGGAGTTGCAGGCCAGTATCTGCACCTGTCTTCCCGGCGCCCTGCAAGGATGTGTGTGGATTTCCAGTAGGCGTCCCACCCGGCCAGAGTCGCCCATCTCACTGAATGTCCAG
>NW_006789929.1:0-239 GCF_000442215.2 Lipotes vexillifer | reverse complement strand
AAAGGAATTATATTCTAATTATTACAGAACAGGTAATGTCTCAGTTAGTAACTTCCTTATCAAAATTTCCTCTATTGGGCTCAGATTTTCATTCAGAATTAGCTTTGTTTACCTCATAAGTGGGCTATGGTACTGCCATATCAAGAGCAAAGGGACAGTCTCTGCCAAGTTAAATATGGAACTGTACATCTTTAGAGGCAGAATCTTGGCTTCAGTCTGGAAACTGTTTACAAATATGT
>NW_006789927.1:0-210 GCF_000442215.2 Lipotes vexillifer | reverse complement strand
TGCAATGGTGAAAAACTGAACGCATTTCCACTAAGATCAGGAACAAGACAAGGTTGCCCAATCTCAACACTCGTATTCAACATAGTTTTGGAAGTTTTACCCACAGCAATCAGAGACGAAAAGGAAATAAAGGAATCCAAATCAGAAAAGAAGTAAAGCTGTCACTTTGCAGATGACATGATACTATACATAGAGAATCCTAAAGATGCT
>NW_006789926.1:0-222 GCF_000442215.2 Lipotes vexillifer | reverse complement strand
CCATTCACTCTCAGTGTACTGTATTACCTTAAAGCTCTCCTTTCTCTGGGAGGGGAGAGGATTGTAGTACTTTGGATTTTATAGTCCTTACCAGTGGCCCTGAATAACCTCTTAATTGCCAGATCTAGTAGATACTTAAACTTCTCCTGGCACCTGACCCTTTGCCTTCTTAAATCCTCGCTTCCTTGGCTTCTGTGATATCAGCTGACCTTGAATTTTTCT
>NW_006789925.1:0-2378 GCF_000442215.2 Lipotes vexillifer | reverse complement strand
AAAAAAAAAAAAAAAAAAAAAAAAAAAAAAAGCTTTAATTTAGTATTATTTTTATAAATTAACAAACATTTTATTTTGAAACATTTTAAACATTTACAAAATTAGAGAGTAGTTTTATAAACTTCTCTAAAATTTATCACCCAGATTCAACAATTATCAACATTTTTCCACATTTATTTCTTTTCTCTGTTTCAACTTTATTGAGATATAATAGACACATAACATTGTGTAACTTCAAGGTGTACAACACGTTGATTTGATACAAGTACATGTTGCCAAGTGATTACCACAATAACATTAGCTCCATCATGATACATGATTACCATTTCATTTTTGAAGTGAGAACATATAAGATCTATTCTCTTAGCAACATTCAAGCATATAATAGAGTATTACTAACTATAATCACCATGTTGTACATTAAATCCCTGGAACTAATTCATCTTAAACCTGGAAGCTCGTACCCTGTGACCAACATCTCATTTCCCTCACCCCTCAGCCTCTGGTAACCACCAGTATAATCTCTGTTTATATGAGTTTAGCTTTATTACATTCTAAATATAAATAAAGTCATACAGTATTTGTCTTTCTGGGTCTAACTTATCTCATATAGCGTAAGCCCTCGAGGTCCATCTATGTTGTCCCAAAAAGTAGAATCTCTTTCTTTCTCATGGCTGAATAATATTCAATTGTATATATATATATATAACATTTCACCTTTACCCAGTTATCTTTTGACAGACACTTAGCTTGTTTTGATATCTTGGCTATTGTGAATAATGTTACAATGGGAATGCAGATATCTCAAGTTCCTGTTTTCATTTCCACTGAATATACCCAGAAGCAGGATTGCTGGATTATATGATAATTACATTTTTAATATATGAGGAAGCCCCGTAATGTTTTTTATAATGGCTAAACCAATGTGCATTCCCACCAACAGTGCACTAGGGTTCCCTTTTTTCTACATCCTTGCTAAAATTTGTCATCTCATGTCTTTTTGATGATAGCTGTTCCAACAATTGTGAGGTGTTACCTCATTGTGGTTTAGAATTGCATTTCCCTGATTAGTGATGTTGATCAACTTTTCATATACCTGTTGGCCACTTGGGTATCTTCTTTGGAAAAATCTTCACTGAGTTCCTCAGCCCATTTTTTAACCTACATGGTTTTTCTTTGATATCAGGTTGTATTAGTTCTTTTATTTTTTGAGTATATTGATATTAACCCCTTATCAGACAAGTCATTTGCAAATATTTTCTCCCATCTGGTAGGTTGTCCTTTTATTTTGTTAAATGCTTCTTTAACTGTGAAAAGTTGTTTGTTTTGTTTTGTTTTTTGATTAGTCACACTTAATTATTTTTGCTTCTTTACTGTGTTTTGTGTGTCATATCTAAAAATAAAAAAAAATTAAAAAAAAATATTACCAAGACAATTGTCAAAAAGATTTTTCCCTATGTTTTCTTCTAGGAGTTTTATTGTTTAAATTCTTATGTTTCTGTCTTTAATCCATTTCAAGTTCATTTTTGTGATTAGTGTAAGATACAGGCCCAATTTCATTCTTCCTTATGTGGTTATCCAGGTTTCCCAGCACAGTTTATTGAAAAGACTATCCTTTCCTCATTGAGTTTTCTTGGATATTTTGTGTATATTAGTTGCCCATATGTATGTGTTTATTTCTGGGCTCTTGATTCTGTTCCATTGGTGTATGCATCTGCTTTTAAGCCAGTACCATACTGTTGTGATTCCTATAGCACTGTAGTATAGTCTGAAATCAAAAAGTGTGATCCTTCCAGCTTCAGTCTTCCTACTCAGGATTGCTTGGGCCATTTGGGGTCTTTTGCAGATCCATAAAAAAATTTAGGATTGTTTTTTTCTAATTCTGTGAATAATGATATTGAAATTTTTACTTATTGAATGTAATCTACAAATGGCTTTGTAAAGTACAGACATTTTAATAATATTGATTCTTCTAACTCATGGACACAGGATATCTTTCCACTTATTGTATCCTCTTCGATTTATTTCATCAAAATTATGTAATGTTCATTGTACATATCTTTTCCCTCTCTTCTTTATTTTCTTTTTGATGTTTTATGTTTTTTAATATTTTTCTCCATTTTATTATGAAAAGTTTTCAATGTACAAAAAAGTTGCAAGAATTTTACAGCAAAGATCCCTATGCCTACTGCATAGATTCTATAATTAACATTTTACTAGATTTCTTTTATTATATATTTATTCATATATCCATCCTGCTACCATATACCAATCCACCTTATTTTCTCATGCATTTTTTTTTTCATATCTTGATGTAATTTTATTTTATTTTTTTAACATCTTTATTGGGGTATAATTGCTTTACAATGGTGTGTTAG
>NW_006789922.1:0-487 GCF_000442215.2 Lipotes vexillifer | reverse complement strand
CTATTTATATATTTTGGAGATTAATCCTTTGTCTGTTGATTCGTTTGCAAATATTTTCTCCCAATATTTTGTCAATTGGGTGTATTTTACAAGGCCATTATGACAACCTCATGCGGCCAGTGAGAGAGCCAGCTGTGAGGGTGAAAGGCAAGTGTTTCCAGCTGTTCCTCATTAAGTGTTAATAGCTCCCTTGAACGTACCATGATGGGGAGTTTCTTCATCATCAGTGTTTGATCATCTCTTTTATTGGGGGATTTTGCCCCAGCAGGTCCTCTGAGGATTCAGGAATTCTAATGCTCTATTACCCAACTTATTCCCTGGTTCCTCTCTCTCACCCCCTCAAAGGAAGAGTATCTGGAAAAGCTTCCACTGCAGTCAGGTCCTTGATTCCCAGGACCACTGAGAAGCCAGGGACATTTTTTTAATTTATTTATTTACTTTTGCGGTACGCGGGCCTCTCACTGTTGTGGCCTCTCCCGTTGCGGAG
>NW_006789920.1:0-204 GCF_000442215.2 Lipotes vexillifer | reverse complement strand
TATCAGGGTGATGGTGGCCTCATAGAATGAGTTTGGGAGTGTTCCTCCCTCTGCAATGTTTTGGAAGAGCTTCAGGAGAATGGGTGTCAGCTCTTCTCTAAATGTTTGAGAAGAATTCACCTGTGAAGCCATCTGATAGAATTCACCTGTGAAGCCATCTGGTCCTGGAATTGGTTTGTTGGAAGATTTTTAATCACAGTTTCA
>NW_006789918.1:0-231 GCF_000442215.2 Lipotes vexillifer | reverse complement strand
GGGCCTCTTTCAGAAGATAAATGCTCGGTAGCGGGTCGCCTGTCCTCTTAATAAGTTCCCGGTATGTGGCGTGAATATCAGCCTCGTTTACCCTTTCGTCAAAAGCCCCCTTTACTCCGATTTTTCGATGTACATCAAGAATATTTCGCCCTGTTTTAGCAAGCGCATCGGCATGTGACCAGCGAGCAAATATCCGCCGTGCCGTTTCCTTAAGTAATGAAAGAGCCTCGC
>NW_006789917.1:0-352 GCF_000442215.2 Lipotes vexillifer | reverse complement strand
CACGAACCCGAGTTCTCTGCATTGGCAGGCGGATTCTCAACCACTGCGCCACCAGGGAAGCCCTTATTATATTTTATCTTCTTCTTTCTTTCTTTTTCTTCTCCCTTTTATTCCGAGCCGTGTGGATGACAGGCTCTTGGTGCTCCAGCCAGGCATCACGGCTGTGCCTCTGAGGTGGGAGAGCCAACTTCAGGACACCGGTCCACAAGAGACCTCCCATCTCCACGTAATAACAAACGGCGAAAATCTCCCAGAGATCTCCATCTCAATGCCAAGACCCAGCTCCACGCAACGACCAGCAAGCTCCAGTGCTGGACACCCTATGCCAAACAACTAGCAAGACAGGAACACA
>NW_006789916.1:0-281 GCF_000442215.2 Lipotes vexillifer | reverse complement strand
AGTTTTTTCTCCTTCATCACTTTCAATATGCCCTGCCACTCCCTTCTGGCTTGCAGAGTTTCTTCTGAAAGATCATCTGTTAACCTTATGGGGATTCCCTTCTGTGTTATTTGCTGTTTTTCCCTTGCAGCTTTTAATATTTTCTCCTTGTATTTAACTTTTGATAGTTTGATTAATATGTGTCTTGGCATTTTTCTCCTTGGATTTATCCTGTATGTGGCTTTCTGTGCTTCCTGGACTTGATTAACTATTTCCTTTCCCATATTAGGGAAGTTTTCAAC
>NW_006789914.1:0-901 GCF_000442215.2 Lipotes vexillifer | reverse complement strand
TGCTATTATAATTTCCTTGTAATTTTTTGTATGTTTTAAATAGTCAAAGTAAAAATACACTTCTAAGTGAAGATTACTCAGTATTATGGATTTGTCCTAATCCATTTAATCATTCCTGTAATGATGGATGCTGAGGTAGTATCTGGTTCCCAGTTTAAACCCTTGGAGCTTTGGGGAAAAGCTCACTTTTATGAGCTCACATCATCAGGAAGTACAGCATCCCTTCATTTTCTACACAATGAACTAATATCAAGTTTGCCCTCTCATGATGCCAGGAGGGAAAGAAGTTCTAATATGTCCTTCAGAGATCTATTCTCACCTGAGTTAGGTTACAGTTTGTGGGTTTTCCAGACCGTGGAGGACATGGTGATTACAGAGAGAAGGTCATATTCGTGAGTAAAATACTTTTTTTCTGGAAGAATTCAGCAGACATGTCCACCACCTAGTGCCCGCGGTGCTTCCATAGGCAGTGTGGAGCTTGGAAACAGTCCTTCACTTAGTGGAGTATAGAAGATAACCACTGCCCACAAGAAAAACAACCTCCATGTGGGTTTCCAAGTGGTTTTTCCTTCCCCCTGCTTTAGTTTTGCCTCTGACAGGATGACCTCCTTATTCATTGTTCTTTAAATTGCTGTGATCTGCATCAAAAGAAAGGAGGACTGGATCAGGTTCAGAATGCTATCTTCTTCCTCCTGAAGCTCAAGCCCTGGTGAGCTTTGCAAAGTGTTCAGAAGAGCCTGAAAATACTGGAGGGTCCTCTTCCTGTGGATCAGGGTTCAAAAAAGTTTGTACCTTTTACTGACAATGTGTGGATGGCAGGAGTTGACCTGAAGGCTTCTTGAGGTTTCTATATATTGCTGGTGCGGTTGGCTGAGGGCATGAGATGGTTCTCCAGCTGACT
>NW_006789913.1:1289227-1308170 GCF_000442215.2 Lipotes vexillifer | reverse complement strand
GCCTCTGCTATGGCAAGGTGACCACAGCCATGTGCTCACAGTAGGAGTGGGAGATGACACAGGCTTTGTAAAGGGGTAGCTGCAGGTGAATCATCAGAGGCAGGGGTCCAATGTGGAATACACACCAGAAGAAGCCAGCTAGCCCCAAACATCCCACCACAGTATGAGTGAGCACTGTGGTATGATGGAGTGGGTCGCAGATTGCTATGTAGTGGTCAAAAGCCATGGCAAGGAAGATGCCTTACTCAACTGTGACAAAGTAATGGATGAGGAACATTTGAGCCAAGGAGGCATCCAAGCCAATGCCAACAGCACCAAATCATGCGATGCCCAGCAGTATGGGAATAGTGGAAGTGGACAGAACCAGGTCAATGATAACCTCTAAGCACAGGAAGAAGTACATGGGCTGGTGCAGGCAGTGCTCCACCATTACCACAGCCAGAGTGGTGACATTCCCTTCTATGGCCACCAGGTATATGGATCCAAAGGGGATGGAGAGCCAGATGTGCAGGGACTCCAATCCTGGAATGCCAGTGAGGTGGAAGGAGCTGGGTGTCGAGCAGACATTATGAAAAGTAAGTGTGGCTAGTTATAAATGCACCTTCTCACCTGTGCCTCAAAATGCAGTAGAGCTTTTTTCTGGAAATAAAAGACAAGAATATTCTTAGGTCCTATAATAAGGAATCGGTTGTTGACTAGATAAGATTCTATAAACATTTTTCAAAGTTACAGAATAATGTCACAAGTTATTACTATGTGAGGATATCTACAAATTTTTCAAGCACAAGCCAGAATACATAGTTGAATGAAATGTATGAATATCTTTTTTTGCAATATGACTCTCAAAGTAACGTTTTTGCATCAGTGAAAGTGACCTAAGGTGGACAAGTAACTATTAAGTCATTTAACTCTTGTAGGTTGGCTATTAGGTATTTCTTAGAATCATATAAGCAGGATTCGGTGTGAGGGCTCCTTGATTAGAGATGCATTGACACTGAAAGATACAGTCTGGGACTCTAGATAGACCCCTGGGACTATCTAGACTCTATGGTAAGTCAAAGCTTAATCTTGGGGCCAGCATTAGCTATTGGATGAGCTGAGATATTTAATCTGCAGACCAAGGTCACAAGGCAGATGCAAGCTGGTGAAGAAGACTCTCCGGGAGGTGGAACAAAAGTGATTTCTGACAGGTGAAAGCTGATGATTGGAGCTCAGTTTGTGTCTGCCCAAAGGTAGATCCATGCAAGGGCTTACTGCTTTCTTGGAGGCTGAGTGAGGGTACGATTCTAGAATCAGAGGGTTCTCCCCAGGAGGGAAAAATGATAACATTCATTGTAGAATAGCATGAAGCCTAGATGACTATTTGGCCAAAGAATCGGCCTTACTCCGAGTTCAGAGCAATTGGCTAATGGGGAGATGTATATTGAGAAAGACAACATGGAAATAGTTTTATTTGTTTTTAGGATCTAAAGGATCATGCCAGAATGTGTTCCTATATACAGTAGAAGAATGTCAGGGAAATAAGTATGTAAGAAGCTTTGTTTTCTACATCTTGAGCCTAGTTGGTTTGAATATAGCAAAGTAGCCAGTATCTGGCCTTTAGAATTTTTCAGATATGATTTCATATCTTGGCAGTAGGAGCTTGAGGCAAATTACTTTATCCCATTAGTTAAATACAACTGACCTCATTCTACAACAAAATTAAGTAGTGTGTCCTAGAGAAGTCATGAGGATTGAATGAGGAGGCAGTGTCTGAGGAAGAGTAACCCTAAGCTATAGCTCTTTAGACAGTTGAGACTAATGTGTAAAACCAAAGATGCATTCAGTAAACTTGAAGAAACGTTGGAATGTCTCTCTCCAGGTAGCCATGGTGCCAGGAGGATGGCAACTCATGTAAGCTGTTTGTAGTGACTGTATCCCACAGAATCCCTCCGCTTGAGCTGGGTTTTCCTCCATCTCAATGTTCTCATAGATGACTGTGAATGAGAATAGAGAAAGTGTTGGCAGAAGCAGGAAAAACAGAAGGTGAAAAGGCCAAGTTACTGGGGCTGGGAAAGAAAGAGTGCACAGGATTCAGCCTGTGATTGAGGTGAGGAGGTGGGGTGAGGCAAGGCTCTAGGCTGGGGGGAACCTGTCTTGGTTTCTTACCCTTTGTGTTGCTTATTCTCCATCTGTTGCTCCAGATCTCTGTTCTCTGTCCCCAGAAGCTGACATTTATGGAGTACTGCTTTTCTTTTTCCCTCCAGTTTGTAGGTGGGCTCAGCCCATGTGACACAGGAGATAAGAGGGTGAGACTAGCCATCAAGAACTTATTCCCTAGTCCCTTTCTGCCAGGCACACTTGGCAGTGCTGTGATTTTCTACCAAAGACCACAGCTCCTGAAAAGTGACACTACCACCCCCTGCACTTGTGTTCTGGCAACTGCATCTTGCCTTACCTGGTAGGCCTGAGTTAGGTGATGCTGCTCCCTGGGGTTAGTCCTGGGCCTCCACCATCCCTTGTCAGTTTCCTTAACCCTTCCCAGGCCTCTGTAGATGATCTCTTCGGTTGCCCCCTTGACCATGACACTTCTTCTTTGGATATATCAGAACAGATCCCAATAGTATACAGTCTTCACCAGTATCATCGCTTGAAAACTTGCCTGCTTCCTCAGAAGGACACATCTGAAAGTGGACAGCTTCACAGAACTAGTTCCAAAGGCAAAAGAGCTATAATCTCATTGTGGTCAAGTGCTAAATGATCTTGACCACGCTGTCTACATTTACATTTAAAGGGGTCTTGTCTACTTTACCCCACTAAGCAAAATTGTAATCATGCAAAGAAATGTCTTACTCCAGAAAAGGGAAAATTTTTGAATAGAAAAATCAGTGGAACTTGGCAAATGAATTTGTCTTCTCTTCTGATGCTTGTCCCATTTACAGTGGTTACCTTCCTCCTATGATAGACACTGAAACATCTTGCACACTATCTTCCCTTCTGATGTTGAGTCTCATCACTACTGAGCCACACCCTGGGCCAGTGGTTCCCCTCTACGTTTGGGCAGAGCAGTCGTGTTATAGGAGGATCTCACAGACCAAATTACATAAGAGGCTAAATCTATACCTAGTGAATTATTTGCATAGGAAGTGATTTCTCTTGAAAGTAGGCAGACCTCTACTACGTTCCAGACCTTATTAGATCCATGTCTAATGTCCCCCTTCCTATGAACTGGCCTCAAGCCCTGGAGTTAGGTAGATTTGATTTTTATCCCTCTTTCCTTCCTCATACCTAACAACACACAGAGCTGTTTTCATGATGGACATTCCATCTCCATCTCATCTCTTCCTCTTCCTCTTCTTGTCCATCTCCAGGAACATATGAAACTGAAAAGTGTACGCACGACTGGCGGGATGCACTTCAACTGCTGGGTGGAGGTGGCTGAGCTTTGGGACTAGATTTGGTGACCATGATTCTTTCTAAGATCCTAACACAACTTATGCCTCCCTAGTCAGAAGCCCAGCCCTCACACCTTAAACACAACCAAAAGAGGCTACAGGACAGCTCCCACCTGAGCTGTATCCAAGTACATTTACCAACACCAACCACTGTTACCATTCTCACCCTGCTCACTACCTTCCTATGGGGCTGAATTTTGCCATTTTCCAACTCTGTCAAGTTATTTTGTCCCTGTTAACTACCGATGTTCTTTCCTGGTGTTTGAATAGAGTATTCTCACCTTGCTCACCTAGATGATCCTTACAGATGCATAATGCCACAGCTTAGGTATCACCCTAAACAGGCCTGTCTTTGTACTGCACACACATAGTAATATGGATTGCCTGCTTACCTGCGTGTTTCCCTGAACAGAATGTAAGTTCCATGAGAGTCGGGAGTGTGTTTACCTTGTTCTCTACTGTAATACCTGTTCTAGCACGGTGCCTGGCTATGTTAAATAAAAATATGCCTTTTTAAAGCACCTGGAGGTATTTTGGAGGGTTCTGTATTGGCTAGTGAACTAGAGTCCTCTTCAGCCACCTTGTGTGTGACTATGTGGCCTCCACCCTTTCTAAGTCACCTTCCAGGAGAATTCCTTCCTTTTGGGTCTTGGAGACTTATACAGGAGCATGATCTAAAGTTGGACGCCCAGTAGTCCCAAGTCTGTTCTTTCTTATGAGCTGGGAATGCTTACTGATAACGTTTACTCCTTTTCTAGATTCTCCTTGTAAGATGCTCTTACCTGGGATGGGTAGTGTCAACAAGAGCCTGGGGCTCTGCAAATGCCTCTGAGGCCTGTCACTTATAAGCATTCTGTTCAGGGGTAAAGGGAATTTCATTTATAAACTTCCCACCATCTCAGTGGAGAATGAAAATAGCAGACTTTGTCCCAAAGAATGGACACAGATTCTAAAATTGAACAGTTATCTGCAGCATGTCAGGGTTGGTCCATAGAGGTCTGGATCTATGTAGGGGAGACTTCTTATTTGAATCATGATCCCTTGGGTCCAAGTCCTGCTCTTGCTTGTTCTCCAACCTCCCTGTAGTCTACAGCTAGTCTAAGGACACCAAGGAGAAATCAGAAAGGCTTTTCTAGTGGAGGGATGAAGAATCTTCTTGGGATTAGAGCTCAGCCTGGCTGTCAATCTCTAAGGAAGTTTGATATCCTTACAGCACTTGGAGATGGTGGTAGAGTCCTGAATTAACTTCAAGACAGACAAGTGGGGGTTTCCCTGGTGGCGCAGTTGTTGAGAGTCCGCCTGCCGATGTAGGGAACATGGGTTCGTGCCCCGGTCCGGGAAGATCCCACATGCCATGGAGCGGCTGGGCTCGTGAGCCATGGACGCTGGGCCTTAGCGTCCGGAGCGTGTGCTCTGCAACGGGAGAGGCCACAACAGTGAGAGGCCCGCGTCACGCAAAAAAAAGACAAGTGACTATTACCTACAAATGAGATAGTCCAGGTTTTTCCCTCATTCTGCTTTACACTGTAAGAGAAGGACCCCAGGGACTTGAGTAGAGCAGTGCATCTCCTTTAAATCTTTCTGAACCTAAACTTCCCAACCTAAAATCCCATTTCGTAGGAAGGAGGAAAACTTTTCTGTTTGGCTTATCCCCTGGTGTGTCCTAATGGGCTTCTCATGGGTTGTGGGGCATCACGCTTTAGGACATGTGACAAGACACGGCCTTTGAAGCTGAAAAGGCTTCACTTTGCAAGCCAGCTTGGTTACATACTCACTGTGTAAACTTGAACAAGTTGTTTCATACTCAATTTTTTAAGCATAAAATAGGAATAATACCTATTTCTGGGTAGCTCTCATAATTGAGATACTGTATAAAAAGGGACTAGTAAGGAAACATACCAGGTGTTTAAACAGCATTGTTATTACCATCACTGCTGTTTTTGCTTCTGGGAGGGGTTAAGACTGAGACAGACATCCTTAATCATTTCCCTCAGACCAGGAGCCAATGTCAGGGCAGGGGTTAATGAACTAGAATCAATACAGAAAGAATCTAATTTTTACTTCTATACCCTTTCCAGAGGATTCTACGTCTCTCGCAACTCAGGAGAAGCTAGGAACTTCTAAAAGCTTGCTACCTGCTCCCCAATCTTAAATGATATATTCTATGTAAAACTGCTTGTGGTGGCTGAAATATACAGGGTTATTTCTTGCTTCAGTGCCTGTGCACATGTTATACCCTCAGCCCAGTAAAAGGAGAAATTTCATTCCATACAGATTCATATCTAGCTTTCGAAACTTCGGTCAGTAATCACCTTGTCCAAATGATGACCTCTGCCTTTTAGATTTTAATAGATGAGCTATGTTTCTCTGTACTGTCTCTCTTGCATGTTATTTATTTATTTATTTATTTATTTATTTATTTGATATTTACTATTTATTTTTTTACATCTTTATTGGAGTATAATTGCTTTACAATGGTGTGTTAGTTTCTGCTTTATAACAAAGTGAATCAGTTATACATATGTTTCCATATCTCTTCCCTCTTCGGTCTCCCACCCTCCCTATCCCACCCTCCCTATCCCACCCCTCCAGGCGGTCACAAAGCACCGAGCTGATCTCCCTGTGCTATGTGGCTGCTTCCCACTAGCTATCTACCTTATGTCTGGTAGTGTATATATGTCCATGCCTCTCTCTCGCTTTGTCACAGCTTACCCTGCCCCCTCCCCATATCCTCAAGTCCGTTCTCTAGTAGGTCTGTGTCTTTATTCCTGTCTTACCCCTAGGTTCTTCATGACATTTTTTTCCTTAAATTCCATATATATGTGTTAGTATACGGTATTTCTTTCTCTTTCTGACTCCACTCTGTATGACAGACTCTAGGTCTATCCACCTCATTACAAATAGCTCAATTTTGTTTCTTTTTATGGCTGAGTAATATTCCATTGTATATATGTGCCACATCTTCTTTATCCATTCATCCGATGATGGACGCTTAGGTTGTTTCCATCTCTGGGCTATTGTAAATAGAGCTGCAATGAACATTTTGATACATGACTCTTTTTGAATTATGGTTTTCTCACGGTATATGCCCAGCAGTGGTTTTGCTGGGTCATACGGTAGTTCTATTTGTAGTTTTTTAAGGAACCTCCATACTGTTCTCCATAGTGGCTGTACCAATTCACATTCCCACCAGCAGTGCAAGAGGGTTCCCTTTTCTCCACACCCTCTCCAGAATTTATTGTTTCTAGGTTTTTTGATGATGGCTATTCTGACTGGTATGAGATGATATCTCATTGTAGTTTTGATTTGCATTTCTCTAATGATTAATGATGTTGAGCATTCTTTCATGTGTTTGTTGGCAGTCTGTATATCTTCTTTGGAGAAATGTCTATTTAGGTCTTCTGCCCATTTTTGGATTGGGTTGTTTATTTTTTTGTTATTGAGCTGCATGAGCTGCCTGTAAATTTTAGAGATTAATCCTTTGTCAGTTGATTCATTTGCAAATATTTTCTCCCATTCTGAGGGCTGTCTTTTGGTCTTGTTTATGGTTTCCTTTGCTGTGCAAAAGCTTTGAAGTTTCATTAGGTCCCATTTGTTTATTTTTGTTTTTATCTCCATTACTCTAGGAGATGGGTCAAGAAGGATCTTGCTGTGATTTATGTCATAGAGTGTTCTGCCTATGTTTTCCTCTAAGAGTTTGATAGTTTCTGGCCTTACATTTAGGTCTTTAATCCATTTTGAGTTTATTTTTGTGTATGGTGTTAGGGAGTGTTCTAATTTCATTCTTTTACATGTACCTGTCCAGTTTTCCCAGGACCACTTATCGAAGAGGCTGTCCTTTCTCCACTGTACGTTCCTGCCTCCTTTATCAAAGATAAGGTGACCATATGTGCACAGGTTTATCTCTCGGCTTTCTATCCTGTTCCATTTCTGTTTTTGTGCCAGTACCATACTCTCTTGATTACTGTAGCTTTGTTGTATCATCTGAAGTCAGGCAGCCTGATTCCTCCAGCTCCATTTTTGTTCTCAAGAGTGCTTTGGCTCTTCGGGGTCTTATGTGTTTCCATACAAATTGTGAAATTTTTTGTTCTAGTTCTATGAAAAATGCCATTGGTACTTTGATAGGGATTGCATTGAATCTGTAGATTGCTTTGGGTAGTAGAGTCATTTTCACAATGTTGATTCTTCTAATCCAAGAACATGGTATATCTCTCCATCTGTTTGTATCGTCTTTAATTTCTTTCATCAGTGTCTTATAATTTTCTGCATACAGGTCTTTTGTCTCCATAGGTAGGTTTATTCTGAGATATTCTATTCTTTTTGTTGCAGTGGTAAATGGGAGTGTTTTCTTGATTTCACTTTCAGATTTTTCATCATTAGTGTATAGGAATGCCAGAGATTTCTGTGCATTAATTTTGTATCCTGCTACTTTGCCAAATTCATTGATTAGCTCTAGTAGTTTTCTGGTAGCATCTTTTGGATTTTCTATGTATAGTATCATGTCATCTGCAAACAGTGACAGCTTTACTTCTTCTTTTCCGATTTGGATTCCTTTTATTTCCTTTTCTTCTCTGATTGCTGTGGCTAAAACTTCCAAAACTATGTTGAATAAGAGTGGTGAGAGTGGGCAACCTTGTCTTGTTCCTGACCTTAGTGGAAATGCTTTCAGTTTTTCGCCATTGAGGATGATGTTGGCTGTGGGCTTGTCATATACGGCCTTTATTATATTGAGGAAAGTTCCCTCTACACCTACTTTCTGCAGGGTTTTTATCATAAATGGGTGTTGAATTTTGTCAAAAGCTTTCTCTGCATCTATTGAGATGATCATATGGTTTTTCTCCTTCAATTTGTTAATATGGTTAATCACATTGATAGATTTGCGTATATTGAAGAATCCTTGCATTCCTGGAATAAACCCCACTTGATCATGGTGTATGATCCTTTTAATGTGCTGTTGGATTCTGTTTGCTAGTATTTTGTTGAGGATTTTTGCATCTATGTTCATCAGTGATATTGGCCTGTAGTTTTCTTTCTTTGTGACATCCTTGTCTGGTTTTGGTATCAAGGTGATGGTGGCCTCGTAGAATGAGTTTGGGAGTGTTCCTCCCTCTGCTATATTTTGGAAGAGTTTGAGAAGGATAGGTGTTAGCTCTTCTCTAAATGTTTGATAGAATTCGCCTGTGAAGCCATCTGGTCCTGGGCTTTTGTTTGTTGGAAGATTTTTAATCACAGTTTCAATTTCAGTGCTTGTGATTGGTCTGTTCATATTTTCTATTTCTTCCTGATTCAGTCTTGGCAAGTTGTACATTTCTAAGAATTTTTCCATTTCTTCCAGCTTGTACATTTTTTTGCCATAGTTGCTTATAGTAACTCATGATCTTTTGTATATCTGCAGTGACAGTTGTTACTTCTTTTTCATTTGTAATTCTATTGATTTGAGTCTTCTCCCTTTTTTTTCTTGTTGAGTCTGGCTAATGGTTTATCAATTTTGTTTATCTTCTCAAAGAACCAGCTTTTAGTTTTATTGATCTTTGCTATCATTTCCTTCATTTCTTTTTCATTTATTTCTGATCTGATCTTTATCATTTCTTTCCTTCTGCTAACTTTGGGGTTTTTTGTTCTTCTTTCTCTAATTGTTTTAGGTGCAAGGTTAGGTTGTTTATTTGAGATGTTTCCTGTTTCTTAAGGTAGGGTGGTATTGCTATAACCTTCCCTCTTAGAACTGCTTTTGTTGCATCCCATAGGTTTTGGGTCATCGTGTCTCCATTGTCATTTGTTTCTAGGTATTTTTTGATTTCTTCAGTGATCACTCGTTATTAAGGAGTGTATTGTTTAGCCTCCATGTGTTTGTATTTTTTACAGATCTTTTCCTGTAATTGATATCTAGCCTCATAGCGTTGTGGTCGGAAAAGATACTTGATACAATTTCAATTTTCTTAAATTTACCAAGGCTTGATTTGTGACCCAAGGTATGATCTATCCTGGAGAATGTTCCATGAGCACTTGAGGAAAATGTGTTTTCTGTTGTTTTTGGATGGAATGTCCTATAAATACCAAGTCCATCTTGTTTAATGTATCATTTAAAACTTGTGTTTCCTTATTTATTTTCATTTTGGATGATCTGTCCATTGGTGAAAGTGGGGTGTTAAAGTCCCCTACTATGAATGTGTTACTGTCGATTTCCCCTTTTATGGCTGTTAGTATTTGCTTTATGTATTGAGGTGGTATTTTGGATGCATAAATATTTACAATTGTTATGTCTTCCTGGATCGATCCCTTGATCATTATGTAGTGTCCTTCTTTGTCTCTTTTAATAGTCTTTATTATAAAGTCTCTTTTGTCTGATATGAGAATCGCTACTCCAGCTTTCTTTTGGTTTCCGTTTACATGGAATACATTTTCCCATCCCCTCACATTCAGTCTGTATGTGTCTCTAGGTCTGAAGTGGGTCTCTTGTAGACAGCACATATATGGGTCTTGTTTTTGTATCCATTCAGCCAGTCTGTGTCTTTTGGTAAATTTACATTTAAGGTAATTATCAATATGTATGTTCCTATTCCCATTTTCTTAATTGTTTTGTGTTTGTTATTGTAGGTCTTCACCTTCTCTTGTGTTTCTTGCCTAGAGAAGATCCTTTAGCATTTGTTTTAAAGCTGGTTTGGTGGTGCTGAACTCTCTCAGCTTCTGCTTCTCTGTTAAATATTTTAATTTCTCCATCAAATCTGAATGAGATACTTGCTGGGTAGAGTAATCTTGGTTTTAGGTTTTTCTCCTTCATCACTTTAAATATGCCCTGCCAGTCCCTTCTGGCTTGCAGAATTTATGCTGAAAGATCAGCTGTTAACATTATGGGGATTCCCTTGCATGTTATTTGTTGTTTTTCCCTTGCTGCTTTTAATATGCTTTCTTTGTATTTAGTTTTTGACAGTTTGATTAATATGTGTCTTGGCGTGTTTCTCCTTGGATTTATCCTGTATGAGACTCTCTGTGCTTCCTGGACTTGATTAATTATTTCCTTTCCCATATTAGGGAAGTTTTCAACTATAATCTCTTCAAATATTTTCTCAGTCCCTTTCTTTTTCTCTTCTTCTCGAACCTCTACAATTCAAATGTTGGTGCATTTAATGTTGTCCCAGAGGTCTCTGAGACTGCCCTCAGTTCTTTTCATTCTTTTTTCTTTATTCTGCTCTGCAGTAGTTATTTCCACTATTTTATCTTCCAGGTCACTTATCCATTCTTCTGCCTCAGTTATTCTCCTCTTGATCCCTTCTAGAGTATTTTTAATTTCATTTATTGTTCTGTTCATCATTGCTTGTTCCATCTTTAGTTCTTATAGGTCCTTGTTAAATGTTTCTTGCATTTTCTCTATTCTATTTTCAAGATTATGGATCATCTTTACTATCATTATTCTGAATTCATTTTCAGGTGGAGTGCCCATTTCCTCTTCATTTGTTAGGTCTGGTGGGTTTTGATCTTGCTCCTTCATCTGTTGTGTGTTTTTCTGTCTTCTCATTTTGCTTATCTTACTGTGCTTGGGGTCTCCTTTTTGCAGGCTGCAGGTTTGTAGTTCCCGTTGTTTTTGGTGTCTGTCCCCAGTGCCTAAGCTGGTTCAGTGGGTTGTGTAGGCTTCCTGGTGGAGGGGGCTAGTGCCTGTGTTCTAGTGGTTGAGGTTGTGTCTTGTCTTTCTGGTGGGCAGGTCCACGTCTGGTGGTGTGTTTTGGGGTGTCTCTGGACTTATTATGATTTTTGGCAGCCTCTCTGCTAATGGGTGGGATTGTGTTCCTGTCTTGCTAGTTGTTTGGCAGAGGGTGTCCAGCACTGTAGCTTGCTGGTCGTTGAGTGAAGCTGGGTGTTGGTGTTGATGGAGATCTCTGGGAGATTTTCGCCATGTGGTATTACGTGGAGCTGGGAGGTCTCTTGTGGCCCAGTATCCTGAAGTTGGCTCTCCCACCTCAGAGGCACAGCACTGACTCGTGGCTGCAGCACCAAGAGGCTTTCATCCACGCGGCTCAGAATAAAAGGGAGAAACAGTAGAAAGTAAGAAAGAAAAGAAAAGAAAGTTATTAAAATAAAAAATAATTAAGAAAAATATTTCTTTTAAAGAAAAATAAAACGGACGGATAGAACCCTAGGACAAATGGTGAAAGCAAAGCTATACAGACAAAATCTCACCCAGAAGCATACACATACACACTCACAAAAAGAGGAAAAGGGGAAAAAATAATAAATCTTGCTCTCCAAGTTCACCTCCTCAATTTGGGATGATTCGTTGTCCATTCAGGTATTCCACAGATGCAGGGTACATCAAGTTGATGGTGGGGATTTAATCCGCTGCTCCTGAGGCTGCTGGGAGAGATTTCCCTTTCTCTTCTTTGTTCGCCTAGCTCCCGGGGCTCAGCTTTGGATTTGGCCCCGCCTCTGCGTGTAGGTCGCCGGAGGGCGTCTGTTCTTCGCTCAGACAGGACGGGGTGAAAGGAGCAGCTGCTTCGGGGGCTCTGGCTCACTCAGGACGGAGGGAGGGAGGGGTAAGGATGGGGGGTGAGCCTGCGGCGGTAGAGGCCTGCGTGACGTTGCACCAGCCTGAGGTGCGCCGTGCGTTCTCCCGGGGAAGTTGTCCCTGTATCCCGGGACCCTGGCAATGGCGGGCTGCACAGGCTCCCGGGAGGGCAGGTGTGGAGAGTGACCTGTGCTCGAACACAGGCTTCTTGGTGGCGCCACTTGGAAATGTCAGTTAATTTGGGTGTCAGAATGACCTGGCAAGTATTAAGTTGTATTATCCTAATTTAAAAACACCTTCTATTCTTAGCCATTGAATGAAATCCTCATCCCAGCATCAGCAAGTACTCCTCTTGTCTTATGTTCTCATTCCCTTGTTGCCTTGTGCTGCTATACTTTGGTTCCTCTGCTATCATCTCCTGAAGCCTTTTCCTTTTTACTAAAAGGAAATGTATAACAATATAATAGGTAGCTAATGCTCAAAGGACCCAAACTCACCAGTGGCTTTCAGGTAAGGGTTTTTTTTTTCTTTTTTTAAACATCTTTATTAGAGTATACTTGCTTTAAAATGGTGTGTCAGTTTCTGCTTTATAACAAAGTGAATCAGTTATACATATACATATGTTCCCATATCTCTTCCCTCTTGCCTCTCCCTCCCTCCCACCCTCCCTATCCCGCCCCTCTAGGTGGTCACAAAACACTGAGCTGATCTCCCTGTGCTATGCGGCTGCTTCCCACAAGCTATCTGTTTTACGTTTGGTAGTGTATATATGTCCATGCCACTCTCTCACTTTGTCCCAGCTTACCCTTCCCCCTCCCCATATCCTCAAGTCCATTCTCTAGTAGGTCTGCATCTTTATTCCCATCTTGCTCCTAGGTTCTTCTCACCATTTTCTTTTTTTTCTTTTAAATTCCATATATATGTGTTAGCATACAGTATTTGTTTTTCTCTTTCTGACTTACTTCCCTCTGTATGACAGTCTCTAGGTCCATCCACCTCACTAAAAGTAACTCAGTTTCATTCCTTTTTATGGCTGAGTAATATTCCATTGTATATATATGTGCCACATCTTCTTTATGCATTCATCTGTTGATGGGCACTTAGGTTGCTTCCATGTCCTGGCTATTGTAAATAGAGCTGCTGTGAACGTTTTGGTACATGACTTTTTTTTTTAACATCTTTATTGGAGTATAATTGCTTTACAATGGTGTGTTAGTTTCTGCTTTATAACAAAGTGAATCAGTTATACATATACATGTGTTCCCATATCTCTTCCCTCTTGCGTCTCCCTCTCTCCCACCCTCCCTATCCCACCCCTCCAGGCGGTCACAAAGCACCGAGCTGATCTCCCTGTGCTATGCGCTGCTTCCCACTAGCTATCTACCTTACGTTTGGTAATGTATATATGTCCATGTCTCTCTCTCGCTTTGTCACAGCTTCCCCTGCCCCCTCCCCATATCCTCAAGTCCGTTCTCTAGTAGGTCTGTGTCTTTATTCCCGTCTTACCCTTAGGTTCTTCATGACATTTTTTAACTTAAATTCCATATATATGTGTTAGCATACGGTATTTGTCTTTCTCTTTCTGACTTACTTCACTCTGTATGACAGACTCTAGGTCTATCCACCTCACTACAAATAACTCAATTTCGTTTCTTTTTATGGCTGAGTAATATTCCATTGTTTATATGTGCCACATCTTCTTTACCCATTCATCCGATGATGGACGCTTAGGTTGTTTCCATCTCCGGGCTATTGTAAATAGAGCTGCAATGAACATTTGATACATGACTCTTTTTGAATTATGGTTTTCTCATGGTATATGCCCAGTAGTGGTTTTGCTGGGTCATACGGTAGTTCTATTTGTAGTTTTTTAAGGAACCTCCATACTGTTCTCCATAGTGGCTGTACCAATTCACATTCCCACCAGCAGTGCAGGAGTGTTCCCTTTTCTCCACACCCTCTCCAGCATTTATTGTTTCTAGATTTTTTGATGATGGCCATTCTGACTGGTATGAGATGGTATCTCATTGTAGTTTTCATTTGCATTTCTCTAATGATTAATGATGTTGAGCGTTCTTTCATGTGTTTGTTGGCAGTCTGTATATCTTCTTTGGAGAAATAGCTATTTAGGTCTTCTGCCCACTTTTGGATTGGGTTGTTTGTTTTTTTGTTATTGAGCTGCATGAGCTGCTTGTTAATTTTGCAGATTAATCCTTTGTCAGCTGCTTCATTTGCAACTATTTTCTCCCATTCTAAGTGTTGTCTTTTGGTCTTGTTTATGGTTTCCTTTGCTGTGCAAAAGCTTTGAAGTTTCATTAGGTCCCATTTGTTTATTTTTGTTTTTATTTCTATTTCTCTAGGAGATGGGTCAAGAAGGATCTTGCTGTGATTTATGTCATAGAGTGTTCTGCCTATGTTTTCCTCTAAGAGTTTGATAGTTTCTGGCCTTACATTTAGGTCTTTAATCCATTTTGAGCTTATTTTTGTGTATGGTGTTAGGGAGTGATCTAATCTCATACTTTTACATGTACCTGTCCAGTTTTCCCAGCACCACTTATTGAAGAGGCTGTCCTTTCTCCACTGTACATTCCTGCCACCTTTATCAAAGATAAGGTGACCATATGTGCATGGGTTTATCTCTGGGCTTTCTATCCTATTCCATTGATCTATCTTTCTGTTTTTGTGCCAGTACCATACTCTCTTGATTACTGTAGCTTTGTAGTATCGTCTGAAGTCAGGCAGCCTGATTCCTCCAGCTCCATTTTTCTTTCTCAAGCGTGCTTTGGCTATTCGGGGTCTTTTGTGTTTCCATACAAATTGTGAAATTTTTTGTTCTAGTTCTTTAAAAAATGCCAGTGGTAGTCTGATAGGGATTGCAATGTATCTGTAGATTGCTTTGGGTAGTAGAGTCATTTTCACAATGTTGATTCTTCTAACCCAAGAACATGGTATATCTCTCCATCTATTTGTATTGTCTTTAATTTCTTTCATCAGTGTCTTATAATTTTCTGCATACAGGTCTTTTGTCTCCATAGGTAGGTTTATTCTGAGATATTCTATTCTTTTTGTTGCAGTGGTAAATGGGAGTGTTTTTTTGATTTCACTTTCAGATTTTTTATCATTAGTGTATAGGAATGCTAGAGATTTCTGTGCATTAATTTTGTATCCTGCTACTTTGCCAAATTCATTGATTAGCTCTAGTAGTTTTCTGGTAGCATGTTTAGGATTCTCTATGTATAGTATCATGTCATCTGCAAACATTCACCGCTTTACTTCTTCTTTTCCGATTTGGTTTCCTTTTCTTCTCTGATTGCTGTGGCTAAAACTTCCAAAACTATGTTGAATAAGAGTGGTGAGAGTGGGCAACCTTGTCTTGCTCCTGATCTTACTGGAAATGCTTTCAGGTTTTCACCATTGAGGGCAATGTTGGCTGTGGGTTTGTCATATATGGCCCTTATTATGTTGAGGTAAGTTCCCTCTATGCCTACTTTCTGGAGGGCTTTTATCATAAATGGGTGTTGCATTTTGTCGAAAGCTTTCTCTGCATCTATTGAGATGACCATATGGTTTTTCTCCTTCAGTTTGTTAATATGGTGTATCACGTTGATTGATTTGCGTATACTGAAGAATCCTTGCATTCCTGGAATAAACCCCCATTGATCATGGTGTATGATCCTTTCAATGTGCTGTTGGATTCTGTTTGCTAGCATTTTGTTGAGGATTTTTGCATCTATGTTCATCAGTGGTATTGGTCTGTAATTTTCTTTCTTTGTGACATCCTTGTCTGGTTTTGGTATCAGGGTGATGGTGTCCTCGTAGAATGAGTTTGGGAGTGTTCCTCCCTCTGCTATATTTTGGAAGAGTTTGAGAAGGATAGGTGTTAGGTCTTCTCTAAATGTTTGATAGAATTCGCCTGTGAAGCCATCTGGTCCTGGGCTTTTGTTTGTTGGAAGATTTTTAATCAGTTTCAATTTCAGTGCCTGTGATTGGTCTGTTCATATTTTCTATTTCTTCCTGATTCAGTCTTGGCAAGTTGTACATTTCTAAGAATTTGTCCATTTCTTGCAGCTTGTACATTTTTTTGCCCTAGAGTTGCTTGTAGTAATCTCTCATGATCCTTTGTACTTCTGCAGTGTCAGTTGTTACTTCTCCTTTTTCATTTCTAATTCTATTGATTTGAGTCTTCTCCCTTTTTTTCCTTGATGAGTCTGGGTAATGGTTTATCAGTTTTGTTTATCTCCTAAAGAACCAGCTTTTAGTTTTATTGATCTTTGCTATCGTTTCCTTCATTTCTTTTCCATTTATTTCTGATCTGGTCTTTATTATTTCTTTCCTTTTGCTAACTTTGGAGTTTTTCTGTTCTTCTTTCTCTAATTGCTTTAGGTGCAAGGTTAGGTTGTTTATTTGAGATGTTTCCTGTTTCTTAAGGTAGGATTGTATTGCTATAAACTTCCCTTTTAGAACTGCTTTTGCTGCATCCCATAGATTTTGGGTCGTTGTGTCTCCATTGTCATTTGTTTCTAGGTATTTGTTTATTTTCTCTTTGGTTACTTCAGTGATCACTTCGTTATTAGTGTATTGTTTAGCGTCCATGTGTTTGTATTTTTTACAGATCTTTTCCTGTAATTGATATCTAGTCTCATAGTGTTGTTGTCAGAGAAGATACTTGAAACGGTTTCAATTTTCTTAAATTTACCAAGGCTTGATTTGTGACCCAGGATATCATCTGTCCTGGAGAATATTCCATGAGCACTTGAGAAAAATGTGTATTCTGTTGTTTTTGGATGGAATGTCCTATAAATATCAATTAAGTCCATCTTGTTTATTATATCATTTAAAGCTTGTGTTTCTTTATTTTCATTTTGCATGATCTGTCCATTGGTGAAAGTGGGGTGTTAAAGTCCCCTACTATGAATGTGTTAATGTCGATTTCCCCTTTTATGGCTGTTAGTATTTGCCTTATGTATCGAGGTGCTATGTTGGGTGCATAAATATTTACAATTGTTGTATCTTCTTCTTGGTTCTATCCCTTGATCATTATGTAGTGTCCTTCTTTGTTCTAATAGTCTTTATTTTAAAGTCTATTTTCTCTGATATGAGAATTGCTACTCCAGCTTTCTTTTGGTTTCCATTTGCATGAAATATCTTTTTCTATCCCCTTACTTTCAGTCTGTATGTGTCTCTAGGTCTGAAGTGGGTCTCTTGTAGAGAGCCAATATATGGGTCTTGTTTTTGTACCCACTCAGCCAGTCTGGGTCTTTTGTTTGGAGCATTTAATCCATTTACATTTAAGGTAATTATCGATATGTATGTTCCTATTACCATTTTATTAATTGTTTGTGTTTGTTATTGTAGGTCTTTTCCTTCTCTTGTGTTTCCTACCTAGAGAAGTTTCTTTAGCCTTTGTTTTAAAGCTGGTTTGTTGGTGTTGAATTGTCTTAGCTTTTGCTCGTCTGTAAAGGTTTTAATTTCTCCATCAAATCTGAATGAGATCCTTGCTGAGTAGAGTAATCTTGGTTGTAGGTTTTTCTCCTTCAACACTTTAAATGTGTCCTGCCACTCCCTTCTCACTTGCAGTGTTCCTTCTCAGAGATCAGCTGTATACCTTATGGCGATTCCCTTGTGTGTTATTTGTTGTTATTTCCTTGCTACTTTCAATATTTTTTCTGTGTATTTAAGTTTTGATTGTTTGATTAATATGTGTCTTGGCGTGTTTCTCCTTTGATTTATCCTGTATGAGACTCTCTGTGCTTCCTGGACTTGATTAACTATTTCCTTTCCCATATTAGGAAACTTTTCAACTAAAATCTCTTCAAATATTTTCTCAGTCCCTTTCTTTTTCTGTTCTTCTTCTGGGATCCTATAATTCGAAGGTTGGTGGTTTTAATGTTGTTCCAGACATCTCTGAGACTGTCCTCAGTTCTTTTCATTCTTTTTTCTTTATTCTGCTCTGCAGTAGTTATTTCCATTATTTTATCTTCCAGGTCACGTATCCTTTCTTCTGCCTCAGTTATTCTGCTATTGATCCCTTCTAAAGTAATTTTAATTTCATTTATTGTTTTGTTCATCATTGTTTGTTTGCTTTTTAGTACTTCTAGGTCCTTTGTAAACATTTCTTGTATTTTCTCCATTCTATTTCCAAGATATTGGATCACCTTTACTATCATTATTCTGAATTCTTTTTCAGGTAGACTGCCTATTTCCTCTTCATTTGTTAGGTCTGGTGGGTTTTTACCTTGCTCCTTCATCTGCTGTGTGTTTCTCTGTCTTCTCATTTTGCTTATCTTACTGTGTTTGGGGTCTCCTTTTCACAGGCTGCAGGTTCATAGTTCCCGTTGTTTTTGGTGTCTGTCCCCAGTGGCTAAGGTTGGTTCAGTGGGTTGTGTAGGCTTCCTGGTGGAGGGGACTAGTGCCTGTGTTCTGGTGAATGAGGCTGGATCTTGTCTTTCTGGTGGGCAGGTCCACGTCTGGTGGTGTGTTTTGGGGTGTCTGTGGCCTTATTATGATTTTAGGCAGCCTCTGTGCTAATGGGTGGGGCTGTGTTCCTGTCTTGCTAGTTGTTTGGCATATGGTGTCCAGCACTGTAGCTTGCTGGTCATTGAGTGAAGCTGGGTGTTGGTGTTGAGATGGAGATCTCTGGGAGATTTTCACCGTTTGATATTACGTGGAGCTGGGAGGTCTCTTATGGACCAGTGTTCTGAAGTTGGCTCTCCCACCTCAGAGGCAGAGCCCTGAAGCCTGGCTGGAGCACCAAGAGCCTTTCATCCACATGGCTCAGAATAAAAGGGAGAAAAAAATAGAAAGAAGATAAAATAAAATAAGATAAAGTAAAATAAAATAAAGTTATTAAAATAAACAATAATTGTTAAGAAAATTTTAAGTAAAAAATAAAATTAAAAAACGGACAGATAGAACCCTAGGACACATGTTAAAAGCAAAGCTATACAGACAAATCACACACAGAAGCATACACATACACACTCACGAAAAGAGAGAAAGGGGAAAAAAAAAA
>NW_006789913.1:1268353-1289217 GCF_000442215.2 Lipotes vexillifer | reverse complement strand
ATATATATATGTTAGCTCCCAAAATCCATCTCCTCAATTTGGGATGATTCGTTGTCTCTTCAGGTATTCCACAGATGCAGGGTACATCAAGTTGATTGTGGAGATTTAATCCACTGCTCCTAAGGCTGCTGGGAGAGATTTCTCTTTCTATTCTTTGTTCGCACAGCTCCTGGGGTTCAGCTTTGGATTTGGCCTCGCCTCTTCATGTAGGCCCTCTGAGGACATCTGTTCTTCTCTCAGACAGGACAGGTTAAAGTAGCAGCTGATGCAGGGGCTGTGGCTCACTCAGGCCGGGGGGATGGACGGGTACGGATGGGGCGAGCCTGCGGCGGCAGCAGCCAGCATGACGTTGCACCAGCCTGAGGCACGCTGTGCGTTCTCTTGGGGAAGTTGTCCCTGGGTCACGAGACCCTGGCAGTGGTGGGCTGCACAGGCTCCCGGGAGGGGAGGTGGGGAGAGTGACCTGTGCTGTCACACAGTCTTCTTTGTGGCATCATCCACAGCCTTAGCGTCCCATGCCCATCTCTAGTGTCCGTGCTGATATCCGCGGCTCGCCCCCCTCTCTGGAGCTCCTTTAAGCGGCTCTCTTAATCCCCTCTCCTCGCGCACAAGGAAACAAAGAGGCAAGAAAAAGTCTCTTGCCTCTTTGGCAGCTCCAGACCTTTATCCGGACTCCCTCCCAGCTAGCTGTGGCGCACTAGGCCCCTTCAGGCTGTGTTCATGCAGCCACTCCCCCTGACTGCTTTTTAATAACCCTCAGCGTCACTAGCCTTCTGCGGGGCATCAGTACCAGTTAGAAAAAAATACAACCTCCACTTTTTTGCAGGTTTCCCACCCCCCCACCACCTATGTTTCCAGATGCTTGTATCATCACATGTGCAACAGTGTTTCCTTCTTCTGGGATGTTTTCTTAGTTCACCACCAGTGGAATCTTTAGCACTTGAACCACTATCTTGCACAAGAGAGTAGTTCTGCCCTGTCTACTAACTAGGACGACATCTTTACATCTATCAGACAGCTAATGAGCCAGTCCCAAGTCTCCATCTTACCTTCTGCTTGCTCTGACTACTCCTGGTCCTCAAAGTAGCAGACCACAAGATGGGATTACTCGTGTAAGATGCAGTAGAGGTTATGCCTATGAGAGAGAATGCAGAGGGAGCCAAAGGATACTGAGTGAGCCATTGGATCACAATGTCCATCTCTCCTCTATAGGGATTGAGGGAAGGAGAAGGAAGGAATACCTTAGATTTTAATGTATTTCTAAAAGCTTCAGAAAGACCAATGAGTCCACGAGCCATAGTTGCCTGTCAGAAGTGTTTTGTCTCACAGGAATGGGTCTTATTTGTCCCTATCAAAGCCAGTCATTGGCTTGGGGTTTCTTGTGAGAAGTGTGGCCTCAGCAGAATGTAGTGATGGATTTTAGATGACATCAGCTGAGCCTCAGTCAACCACATTCTCTGATGTAGGTGATCTGTGAGGCATGTTTCAAGGTTTCTACAACAACCTCTGTGGCTTCTTGTATGATATGTAAACTCGTGAGCCTTTTTCTGGTTAGGTAGCCAACTTAGCGACTCAGCTGCATCCAGATTTCACAATATTTGTGTTAAAATACATAAGACATGAGAACTGAGGGACTATGGTATTCCATAGCCAATGTGACAGACTGTATACTCTTCAGAGAATAAAGGGAAATTAATTCATGTACTAGGATGAATTCAAAAGGAAGAATGCCATAATTGGGTCCAAGTTTGTCTAACTCCCTTGAGTATATTCTCCCTCAGAAAATCTGTGTTCTGCACTGAAGGAGAATGTTTCCAATTTTTCTCCTGAGGTTAATTTGGTGGTTTGATGATATGTTAAAACATATCATAAAACTTGTTAAAACAAGTCTTAGAGGTAGTTCTGAGTCCTGGGCCTTTGCCCTTTCTCTCTTGTTCTGCACAGAATTGTTTCTGAGAGCCAGTGGCACTATATACTTGGCACTAACTCTAAACCTTTTCTGCTGGTCCCCAACCATGGTCAGGATGAGTAAACTAGAGGACTTATGATTGCTTCTCCATTTATAGGAAGACCATTTGACTCTTCCAAACTTAGACATAAGGTTCAGGAACAATAAATACCATGATGGAGTGATGGGATGGATTTTAGAGATGTTAGAGCTGACATGAATATACTTGGAACCTAAATGATCTCATTCTAGATATCCCGGTAGATAGCTAACATTAACTTCAATTAATTATTCCAATTAAAAAATTGAAATTATTCCAACTAATTGGAATAGTCAAAGCAAAACTGTAAGTCAGGTTTTCTGATTATTACAAAGTGATCTTTCTTTTGCACTTGACTACTTCCCTTTATATCATGCCCAGTGATAGTTTGTACACCTGAGGCTTAGTATATTCAACGTCTTCCTGTGTGTTTAGTTTATGGAGTTGTGGAGTTTGTCATTGAACTTGGATAGAATCCAGCTCTACCCTTTGTCATCCCTCTGAGAAGAGAACGCTGACAGGAGACTGATTTGGTGATCTGTGCACTCCTGGTTCTGGGAATAATGGTAACAGCTAACATCTGTCATGTTGGGAATGTTAAATGCACAGTAATCCTACCTTGCAAGATGGTTTGCAGCTCCTTCCCAGCTGAGGTAAAGGAGGATCAGAAAGGTTAAAAGCCTTAACATTAGAAACAGATGTCTTACTTCCTGATTTTTTTACTTCTCAAAACTCCCCAAGGTTACTCAGTTTATATCATTTCTGGGAACATCAGTTTCCTCACCTACAAAGTAAGGATAGTAATTCCTGCCCTTACAGTATGGTTGTAAGAATTACATTAGTGATTTTTCAATTAATAGCAGCTAAGTGCTATATATTATCCATTTTCTAGGTGTTGAGCTACTATTTAATCTGGAGGGTAAAGTCAATGTTCTTAGAAATGTTAGCACTCTTCCCTTTATTTTGTGATCCATCTAAAAAACAGCACATTATGATCAGGGATCCTACAGATGGATCAGAGTTAATGAGAATTTCTGTGGGAAAGGCAAGGTTTTCCTTTCCATGGAGCCCTCACATGCTTCAGGCCACTTGTTGGGAGCAACTTACAGGGAAAAAATGAAGGCAGTGCTGACATGGTCTTCTTGACTCACTGCCCTGCATTGAGCTGATTTTTCTTTCCTAGGCCGTTCTTTCATGAGTGGTATTCCTCATACCTCTTACATCTCCAAGTGTCTTTTTCTAGAACACTTCATGTTTTATAAATGCAAGCAGTTTTAGCAGCACCTCAATTGTTCAAGTCTTAAATTAGAAAATACTTTTGTTGAAATTAGAACACTCCCTAGCACCATACACGAAAATAAATTCAAAATGGATTAAAGACCTAAATGTAAGACTGGACACTATAAAACTCGTAGAGGAAAACATAGGAAGAACACTCTTTGACATAAATCATAGCAAGATCTTTTTGACCCACCTCCTAGAGTAATGGAAATACATAAATAAATAAACAAATGGGAACTAATGAAACTTAAAAGCTTTTGCACAGCAAAGGAAACTGTAAACAAGATGAGAACACAACCCTCAGAATGGGAGAAAATATTTGCAAATGAACCAACGGACAAAGGATTAATCTCTAGAATATATAAACAGCTCATGCAGCTCAATATTAAGAAAACAAACAACCCAATTCCAAAATGGGCAGAAGACCTAAATAGACATTTCTCCAAAGAAGACATACAGATGGCCAACAAACACATGAAAAGATGCTCAACATCACTAAGTATTAGAGAAATGCAAATCAAAACTACAATGAGGTATAAACTCACACTTGTTAGAATGGGCATCATCAGAAAATCTACAAACAAATGCTGGAGAGGGTGTGGAGAAAAGGGGACCCTCTTGCACTGTTGGTGGGAATGTAAACTGATACAGCCACTATAGAGAACAGTATGGAGGTTCCTTAAAAAACTAAAAGTAGAATTACCATAAGACCCAGCAACCCCACTATTGGGCATATACCCAAGAAAACCAAAGTTCAAAAAGACACATGCACCCCAATGTTCATTGCAGCATTATTTACAATAGCCAGGACATGGAAGTAACCTAAATACCCATCGAGATACGAATGGATAAAGAAGATGTGGTACATATATACAATGGAATATTACTCAGCCATAAAGAGGAACGAATTTGTGTCATTTGTAGAGATGTGGGTGGACCTAGAGACTGTCATACAGAGCGAATTAGGTCAGAAAGAGAAAAACAAATATTGTATATTAACGCATATATGTGGAATCTAGAAAAATGGTACAGATGAACCAGTTTTCAAGGCAGAAAATAGAGACTCAGATGTAGAGAACAACTGTATGGACACCAAGGGGGAAAAGCAGAGTTGGGGGGAGTGGTGGTGGGATGAATTGGGAGATTGGGATTGACATATATACACTAATATGTATAAAATAGATAACTAATAAGAACCTGCTGTATAAAAAAATAAAATTCAGAGAAAAAAAAGAAAATGCTTTTATTGCAGCCAAGGCCACTTTGATGAAATGACCCAGTTTTTTAGGATTTACATATTAAAGTACACACAGAAAACAGTAAGTAATATTATATAACACCACAAAATATTATAAACTCTAAACGACATTTGATCTAGGGAGTTCAAACTCTTTATATAGTTCATAAAGCAAGAGTATTCTGATGTGAACAAAATGTGAACAATACAATGTACCTCATAAAATATCTGGGCATTTGTAAGAATGATATAAGTGCTGAATAAACACTAACTGCTACTTGTGTTACTGATGTTGTCATTGTTTTGCCTTCTCTGTAGCTTAAATATGCTTTAGTAACTAAAAAAAATCTACCCTTAGAATTTAGAGTTATGCAATCTTTTTTAAAATTTATTTTATTGAAGTATACTTGATTTGCAATGTTATGTTAATTTCTGCTGTACAGAAAAGTGATTCAGCTCTACATATATATACATTCTTTTTCATATCATTTTCCATTATGATTTATCACAGGATATTGAATATAGTTCCCTGTGCTATACAGTAGGACCTTGTTGTTTACCTACTCTATATATGAGTTTGCATCTGCTAATCCCAAACTCCCACTCTGTCCCTCTCCCACCCTCTCTCCCTTGGCAACCACAAGTCTGTACATCCTTTTCTAGCATTACTTTGGAATTACAAAACCCAGAGAACAAAGGGCCTAACATCTCAGACTGCTTGAAGTTCCCAAATGGGAAGCTGCCCACAATATTTAAGTACTTTCTCCATGAGCTTATTTGAAAGAAGGAGGTATCAGTCATCTGACCTTAGTTTCTATCTTCAGGATTTGGAGAAGTCGTTCTCAGACCTGCTTGGTGGAAACAGCATAGACAGTGGGATTGAGGATTGGAGGAATGAGGAGGTAGAAGGTGGCCAGCAAGGTGTGGATTGGAGGAGGCACCTGGTGACCAAATCGGCGAATGAGGGAAGAAACAGCAGTGGGAACATGGAAGATCAGGATAGCACAGATGTGAGAACCATACATCCCCAGGGTTTTAAGCCTGGCCTCCAGAGTAGCCAGCCCCATCACAGCCCTGAAAATCATCACATAGGAGGCAGCAATGGCCACTGGGTCCAGGATCAAGACCAGAAAGCCAATGCTCAGCCCATAGATATTGTTGACCCTGCTGTCACAACATGCCAAGGTGACCACAGCCATGTGTTCACAGAAGTGGGAGATGACACAGGCTTTGTAAAGGGGTGTGCACAGGCGGATCATCAGAGGCAGATGTCCAATGTAGGAGTACACCCCAGAAGAGGGCAGTGGCCAAATGTCCCACCATAGTATGAGTGAGCACTGTGGTATGACAGAGTGGGTCACAGATGGCTACATAGCGGCAAAAACCACGGCAAGGAAGATGCCTGACTTCACTGTGACAACATTCGAGCCAAGCAGGCATTCAAGCCAATGTCACCAGCACCAAACCAGAAGATCCATAGCAGTTTGGGCATAGTGGAAGTGGACAGAACCAGGTCAATGATAGCCAACATGCACAGGAAGAAGTACATGGGCTGGTCCAGGCTACGCTCCACCCTTACCACAGCCAGAATAGTGACATTCCCCACCATGGCCACCAGATACATGTAGCCAGAGGGGATGGAGAGCCAGATGTGCAGGGACTCCAGTCCTGGAATGCCAGTGAGCTGGAAGGAGCTGGGTGCGAGCAGACATTATGAAAAGTGAGCGTGGCTAGTTATAAACGACCCTTCTTACTTGTGCCCCAAAATTCGGTAGAACTCTTTTTCCAGAGATAAAATACAAGAATATTCTTAGGTCCCATAATAATGAATAAGATCATTGACTAGATAAGATTCTATAAACTTCCTTTGAAGTTACAGTATAATGTCACAGCATGCTATTACTGTGTTATGTCCACAAGTTTACCAAGCACAAGCCAAAATACATATTTGAGTGAAATGTATGAGTATCTTTATGCAATATGTCTTTCAAGGGGTAATGTTCTTGCATCAGTGAAAATAACCTAAGGCGGACAGGTAACTATTTAGTAATTTAACGCTGTAGGTTATCTCTGAGGTATTTCTCAGGATTGTATTAGCAGGATTCAGAGTGAGGGCTCCTTGATAAGACATGCATTGATGATGAAAGATACAGTGACAGACCCCTGGGACTATCTAGACTCTATGGTAAGTCAAAGCTTAATCTTGCGGCCAGCATTAGCTATTGGATGAGCTGAGATGCTTAATCTGCCAACCAAAATCAAGGTGGATGTGGGCAGGTGAAGAAGACTTTCCAGAGGGTGGAACAAAATAATTTCCGAGAGGTGAGAGCTATGACTGGAGCTCAATTTGTGTGTCTGCCCAAAGGTAGATCCCTGCAAGGGCTTTCTGCCTTCTTGGAGACTGAATGAGGATAAGATTCCAGAAGCAGAGAGGGTTCTCCCTGGGAAGGAAAAAGATAACATTCAGTGCAGAATAGCAAGAAACCTAGATGAATATTGGGCCAAAGAAATACCTTTACTCAGAGTCCAGAGCAATTGGCTAAAGGGGAGATGAATATTTAGAAAGAAGACATGGAAATAGTTTTGTATTTATTTTAGGGTCTAAAGGATCATAACAGAATGTGTTCCTGCGTATACCAGAGGATTGCCAAGGGAAGAAGCATGTAAGAAGCTTTGTCTTCTACATCTTGAGCCTGTTGGGTTGAATATAGCAGAGCAGTCAATAGTCTGGGCTTTGGAATTTTCCAGATCTGATTTCAGATCTTGGCAGTAGAAACTTGAAGCAAATTACTTTATCCCATTAGTTAAATACAATAGACCTTATTCTACAACAAAATTAAGTAGTGTGTCCTAGAGAAGTCATGAGGATTGAATGAGAAGGCAGTGTCTGAGGCACAGTAACCCTAAGCTTTAGCTCTTCAGACAGTTGAGACTAATGTGTAAAACCAAAGATACATTCAGTAAACTTTGAGGAATGTTGGAATGTCTCTCTCCAAGTAGCCATGGTGCCAGGAGGATGAGAACTTGTGTAAGTTGGTTGTAGTGACTTTATCCCACAGAATTCCTCTGCTTGAGCTGGGTTTTCACTCCATCTCAAGGTTCTCATAGATGACTGTAAATGAGAATAGAGAAAGTGTTGGCAGAAGCAGGAAAAAGGGAAGGTGAAAAGGCTGAGTTAATGGGGCTGGGAAGGAAAGAGTGCACAGAAACCATCCTGTGATTGAGGTGAGGAGGTGGGGTGAGGCAAGGGGCTAGGCTGGGGGGAACCTGTCTTTGTTTCTTACCCTTTGTGCTGCTTATTCTCCATCTGTACCTCCAGATCCCTGTTCTATGTCCCAAGAAGCTGACATTTATGGGCTACTGATTTTTTTTACCTCTGATTTCTAGGTGGGCTCAGCCAATGAGAGGCAGGAGATAAGGGGGTGAGACTAGACATCAAGAACTTATTCCCCGGTCCCTTACTGCCAGGTGCCTCTGGCAGTGCTGTGATTTTCTACCAAAGACCACAGCTTCTGAAAAGTGACCCCCTCCCTGCACTTGTGTTCTGGCAACTGCGTCTTGCCTTACCTGGTAGGCCTGAGTTAGGTGATGCTGCTCCCTGGGGTTAGTCCTGGGCCTCCACCATCCCTTGTCAGTTTCCTTAACCCTTCCCAGGCCTCTGTAGATGGTCTCTTCAGTTGCCCCCTTGACCATGCCACTTCTTCTTTGGATATATCAGACCCGATCCCAATAGTGTACAGTCTTCACCAGTATCATCTCTTGAAAACCTGCCTGTTTTCTCACTGGGACACATTGGAAAGTGGACAACTTCAAAGAACTAGTTCCAAAGGCAAAAGAGTTCTAATCTCATTGTGGTCAAATGCTAAATGATCTTTACCACGATTTTTAGATTTACAATAAAAGGGCACTTGTCTACTTCCCTCCTACCTCCTAATTTACTGGCTCTCATAACTTGATGTTTTACCAAGCAAAGTGTAATCATGTGAAGAAATCTAGTTTCCCTCCAGAAAAAAGAGAGTCCTTAAATGGAAAAATCAGTGAGACTTGCCAAATGAATTTGTCTTCTGTTCTGATGCTTGTCTCCCTTACTGTGGTTACCTTCCTCCTATGTTAGTGGGGAAGCTGTTTGACTGTCTATCTTCCCTTCTGAAGTTATTTGAGTCCCATCACTACTGAGCCATACCCTCGGGCAGTGGTTCCCTTCTAGGTTTGAGCAGAGAAGACACATTGTAGGATGATCTCACAGACCGAATTACGTAAGAGGCTAAATCTATATCCAGTGAATTATGAGCATAAGAAATGTTTTCTCTCGAAAGTAGGCAGACCTCTACTACATCTCAGACCTTGTTAGATCCAAGCCAAATATCCTCAGTCCTGTGAACTGGCCTCAAGCTCTGGAGAAGGTGGATTTGATTTTTATCTCTTTCCTTCCTCATACCTGACAACACACAAAGCTGCTTTCCTGATGGATGTTCCATCTACATTTCATCTCTTCCTCTTCCTATCCACCTCCAGGAACGTATCATGAAACTGAAAATGGTACCTATGACTGGAGGGATGCACTTCAGCTCCTGGATGGAGATGGATGAGCCTTGGGGTTAGCTTTACTGACTTTTATCCTTTTCCCTAATATCATAACACTCCTTAACTTATGCCTTCCTAGTCTGAATGGCAGCCCTTACTCCTTAAACACAGTAGAAGGAGGCTACGGCAGCTCCTGTTCAGTGGGGCTGTGAGTATATGCGATCAGAGCAGGACAGCTCCCACCTGAGCTATATCCAAATATATTTGAGAATACAAACCACAATTCTTAGCATTTTCACCCTGCTCACTACCTTTCTACATGGCTGAATTTTTCTTTTTCCCAAATGTGTCATGATCTTTTGCCTCTGATAATTACCGATGTTCTTTCCTGGTGTTGGAATAGCCTACTCATCTTCCTCTCCTGGCTAGTCCTTATACATTGCCACAGCTTAGGTATCAACCTAAAGAGGCCTGTCTTTGTACTGCACACACACAGTACTCTGGTTTGTTTGTTTACCTGCCTGTTTCCCTGAACAGAATATAAGTTTCATGAGAGTACGGAGCATGTTTATCTCATTCTCTGTTGTAATACTTATGCTAGCACAGGGCCTGGCAGTTGAAGAAGAATCAAATATATCGTGCCTTTTTAAAGCACCTGGAGGTATTCTGGAGGTTCCTGTATTGGCATTAGTGAACTAGAGGGCCTCTTCAGCCTCCTTGTGTATGGCTCTGTGTGGACTCCACCCTCTCTGTCTCCTTGCAAGAGAATTCCTTCCCTCTGGGTCTTAGAAATTTATATAGGAGCACGATCTAAACTTGGCCGCCCAACTTTAAGCTCTTTCTTATAGGCTGGGAACACATACTGATGACCTTTGCTCCATTTCTACATCCTCCTTGTGTAAGATGCTCTTACCTGGGATGTGTAGTGTCAGCAAGAGCCTGGGGCTCTGCAAATGCCTCTGAGGCCTGGCACATATAAGCATTCTGCTCAGGGGTAATTCCACTTGTAACCTTCCCACTATCTTAGTGGAGAAGGAAAATAGCAGTCTTTGTCCCCGATGGACACAGATTCTAAATTTGAACACAGCTATCCACCACATGTTAGGGTTGGTCCAGAGAGGTCTAAGTCTATGGAGGACAGACCTGTTAATTGAGTCATGATCCCTTGGGTCCAAGTCCTGCTCTTGTTTGTTGTCTGGCCTCCCTGGAGTCTGCAGTTAGTTAAGGATGCCCAGTAGAAATCAGAAAGGCCTTTCTAGAAGAGGGATGAAGAATCTTCTTGGGATTAGAACTCAGCCTGGCTGTCACACTTTAAGGAAGTTTGATACCCTTACAGCACTTGGAAGTGGTGGTAGAATCCTGAATTAACTTCAAGACAGACAAATAGCTATTACCTAAAAGTAAGATACTGCAGACTTTTCCCCTTGCTCTGGTTTACATTGTGAGGGAAGGACCCCATGAACTTGTGTGGAGCAGTGCATGTCCTTTACATCCTTCTGAACCTAAATTTCCCAACCTGAAATCCTGTTTCTTAGGAAGGGGAAAACCTGCTTTCTCAGTTTGACTTATGCCCTGGTGTGTCCTAATAGGCTTCTCATGGGTTATGGGGCATCACACTTTAGGACATGTGACAAGACATGGCCTTTGAAGCTCCAGTGGCTTGAGTTTGCAAGCCAGCTCAGTGACATACCTACTGTGTAACCTTGAAAAAGTTGTTTCACTTTCACTTCTTCAAGCATAAAGTGGGAATAATACCTATCTCTGGGTAGCTCCTATAATTGAGATACTATATACAAAGGGGCTAGTAAGGAAACTAACATACCAGGTGCTTAAATAGCATTGTTGTTACCATCACTGCTTTTTTGTTTCTTGGAGGGGTTAAACCTCGGAGAGACATTTTTAACTGTCTCCTTCAGACCAGGAGCCAATATGGTCAGGGCAGTGGTTATGAAGTAGAATCAATGAAGAAAGAATCTACTTTTTACTCTTACTCCCCTTTTAGAGGATTCTCTTTCTATGGCACGTCAGGAAAAGCTAGGAACTTCTAGAAGCTTGCTCTCGGCTCCCCAATCTTAAACTGTACTTTCTATGTAAAACTGCTTGTAGTTGATTTGAAATATAGTGTTATTTCTTCCAAACCTGTGCACAGGTTATACCTTCAGCCCAGTAAAAGGAGGAATTTCATTCCATACAGATTCATATCTAGCTTTTGAAACTTTGGTTCAGTAATCTCCTTGTCCAGTTGATGAACTCTGCCTTTAGAGTTTAATGGATGAGCTATGTTTCTTTTGTACCTGACTCTCTTGCATGATATTTAGAAATAAGTATTCAATAAGTCAGTGCATTTGAATTGAATCATATTATAGCTTAAAGTAAGGCTTCTCCCCTTAATAATTAGATTTTAAAGACCAAGTCAGTACAACCTTTCTCAACTGATGGAAAGGTACAGAGAGCATTAGAGATAAACTTTTTCCATAGACTATATCTTAAATATATATTAAATAAATAAGATTTGTATTCAGCCTTGGAAGCAGAGATGAATCAGAAGCAAACTTTACCTGTGCTCATTCTAACACTGTCCAGGAGAGGGAATTCTGGCCCAAGGATGAGAAACCAATAGCAGACTGGACTCTACAAAACAAAGGAAAACATCAACCTTGGTGTCACTAAATATCTTTAAAAATTTTTTTTATTTTATATTGGAGCATAGTTAATAATGTGTTAGTTTTAGGTGTACAGCAAAGTGATTCAGTTATACATATATATGTATCTATTTTTTTTTCAAATTCTTTTCCCATTTAGGATGTTACAGAATACTGAGCAGTGCTCCCTGTGCTATACAGTAGGACTTTGTTGGTTATCTACTTTAAACATAGTAGTGTGTACATGTCAGTCCCAAACTCCCAATCTATCCCTGCCCCGCACCCTTCCTCCCTGGTAACCATAAGTTTGTTCACTAAGTCTATGAGTCTGTTTCTGTTTTGTACATAAGTTCATTTGTGTCGTTATTTTTAGATTCCGCATATAAGTGACATCTTTTTTTTCTTAAGTGACATTTTATCATATTTGTCTTGCTCTGTCTGACTTACTTTATTAGTATGATAATCTCCAGGTTCGTCCATGTTGCTGCAAATGGCATCATTTCATTCTTTTATTGGCTGAGTGATATTCCATTGTATATATGTACCACACCTTCTTTATGCATTCTTCTGTCAATGGACATTTAGGTTGCTTCCATGTCTTGGCTATTGTAAACAGTGTTGCAATGAAAATTGGGGTGCATGTATCCTTTTGTACCATGTTCTTCTATGGATATATGCCCAGGAGTGGGATTGCTGGATCATATGGTAACTCTATTTTTAGTTTCTTAAGGAACCTCCTTGCTGTTCTCCATAGTGGCTATACCAAGTTACGTTCCCACCAACAGTGCAAGAGGGTTCCCTTTTCTCCACATCCCCTCCGACATTTATCATTTGTAGATTTTTTGATTATGGCCACTCGGACTGGTGTGATGTGATATCTCATTGTAGTTTTGATTTGCATTTCTCTGATAAGTAGTGATGTTGATAATCTTTTCATGTGCCTGTTGGCCATCTGTATGTCTTCTTTGGAGAAATGTCTATTTAGGTCTTCTGCCCATTTTTTGATTGGGTTGTTTGTTTTCTTGAGCTGTTTGTAAATTTTGGAGACTAGTCCCTTGTCAGTTGCATTGTTTGCAAATATTTTCTCCCATTCTGTGGATTGTCTTTTCGAAAACAAATTCCACCAAATGAGATATTCAGAGATCAAAAACAACTTCTCTCTTCAACTCTTGCTGGATATCTGGGGTTCTCTGAGTCACAAAGTGTCTGATTAACTAACTTGAAATTCCTCAGGTTATCTTTATCCACACCCGTATATTGCAATATGCTTCAAATCTGAGGGATTTTCTGGTGGCCATGGGCACACCCCTTACATCTTATTGAAACTTCTGCTTCGGCACTTGCTTTCAGAGCCCTACAAGAATGTGCTCTCCATAATGCTCAATTCAAGCCTTATCTTCTAGGTCATTCATGTCCCACCCTGGATCTATGGTGGGAATTGCATTTGCTGCTGGTGCTCAGATAGGATTGCCAGGCAGCAACATGCAGTGTATCTGCCTCTTCATTAGCCTTTTCTAGCACCATCTCTCTCTTCCTCAGTCAACAGGGTAGTTAGTACACTTTGAACATAGCCCTACTTGAGTTGTGGGTGGCAGAGATGGAGAATAAATTTCCTATCCTAGTAGGGTCATTCCAAAAAGTTGGCATATTTTTCCAATTAAACAAGTCTGATGTGAAAAGGGAGAGTGAAAATAAAGGGGGGTAGGAGAGTGTATCCACACAGATCCTGCTGCCTGATCTTGGGTATTTATTCCTCCAATGGGAATCTGCCTCAGTGGGAATTGCCCTACCTGAACAAGAGTGGCTCCCTGGCCAAATTGGGTGCCCTGTCAGGTACAGGAGGGAGACACCGTCCCTCTTTCCTCCAGGTTGTTTTCTCCTCCTTCGGCTCCCACCAGAGTTGGTAGGAGTGTGTCAGCACTATGGGATCAAGGTCCCTAGCCCCTGTTTCCCCATTCTGCCCTCCATGTAACAGTGGCAGTGCTGTAGGAGCATTTGTTTGTTGAATTTGTTCATCTCTCAATTCCCGAGAATTGGGTAAGTTTTAATATCTCCTTATTGGAAGAAATTTTTTTGTATCATAATTCTGTTCATGTTACATTTTCTCTGAATAGTCCCCCTTTTATGCAACATAATAAAAGCCTGTATATAAGAAACTTCATTTTCCTCCCATTTCACAAAATAGTTCTAGTTGAAGATGGTGTTACAATTTAGAGAGCCATTAGGGGCTCCAGATCCTAAGGAACACTGAGACCAAGTAGTGTTACAAGAGAACACCATCTTATTTCTTTTCATTGGTGCATAATTAAAATTCCCAATTCTTCAAAATACACCCTAGTGGGCTACAAGATGGAACAGAGCTCTCAGTACCCATTTTTAGTTGTTCACAGCTGATGCTGTCAAATATCAAGCAAGCAAGCAAATACAAGGAAGTCTCTCAGGGTTACAGATTGCTTAGTGCAATAAGGAATAATCCCAGCAAAATCAATGCGCCATCACAGACAGAGCCGAGTGACTAAGAGAAAAATACCCTGGTGCCAGTGCCTGTGAGCTCTACTACTTAACAGAGGCATTTCAACCAGCAAGTGCTTTGTTTCCTTCACCACAAAATCAAAAGCATCATGGGCCAATGATGTCTGGTGGCAGCAAGCACTTGGGGCTGTCCATGAGACAAAGGTGCTCGGGCATCTTCTGGACAGAACTTGAGAACTGCCACTAGCCAGGGGTCAATGTGCCATGGGCAGGATGCCCACTCAGGATGGTAGTGCCTTTGTGGTCACCAAAATTGTTACCAAATGGATCTCAGTTTCACTCACCTGACACACAGCAAAGCCAATCTACTGACACTGGGTTGTGATAAAGGAAACTACAGTGTTCATTTGCGGAGCACCAAGCAAGAATAAGCAGCTAATGCTTAAAGGCCCCAATCTCTCTAATGACTTTCAGGCAAGGGTTTTTAAAGAACAAAATTAAGGGTAAGGGTCTTAAGTGCATGATCAACTCATGGGCTCTTCTGATTAGTTGGGTCTTAAGCAACAAAGAGATATTTATGGGTCTTGAGCATCACTCTTCTTGCTCCAAATTGATGGGGTCTTCATGGCTGTGATCAGCACTTTCCATCTGGTGAGGTCCTGGTTTCTGCAAAATGACTAAAGCATATGCATCAGATTGTTAGCTATATCCCTTGGGGAGAAGCTAGGAGTCCTGTGACTGTTTTATGGTTGAAGTCCTGTGACTGCTTTATGGTTGACTTGTTCAAATTATTACTTTTCTTGATTGTTTTTCGTTTTTCTGCATTTTCTCACTTCTCTAATTATTAGCTGCTCAAGGCTGCTCTTTGGAATTCAGAAGGCCTAGGAAGGTTTTTTTTTTTTTTTTTTTTCAAACAAGCAGGGGGCATTGAAGAACTTGTATCTGGAAGTCCCAGTGGGTCCTGCTCAGTTTCAAATATATAAATCTATGCCTTGATTAATCTGGCAAATCATTGCCCCTTGCATTTCCTGGTCAGAGTTTTCATTATAATCTTTGCCTTCCAGCTCTTTAAATTCTTCCAAACTGGGGTAAATAGAAAAGACGTGCTTGGGCCCTTTAGGTCTATCCAATCTCTGGTAGTGTTGCATTAACACCTTTGTTTTACTCCATCATTGTCCACTTTATTTATTCTGTTTCTCAGTCACCTAAGGTTTCACTCTGCTAGAGTTCCTTGACACTCCCCTTTGTCTCTCCCCATTTTCTTACTTACTCTAACGTTCTTGGTATTAGTCAGATCCGTACAAGGAAGCTGAAAGAGCAAATCATTGTTTAATTTTGTCGGAGTAAAGTTACATGAGATACGTATGCAAAAGGGGCCCCCTTATTTACAGCATTTACCATACCTGGCTAATGGACATATTCAGGAGGTGAGTATCCTGGTCATCATAAAGCCAGTCCCACATGGTTTGCATGCAAAGCATATCAGCTGCTTCATCTGGGGTGTTCTATTTTTTTTTTTTTTTCTTGCGTTATGCGGGCCTCTCACTGTCGCGGCCTCTCCCATCTGCGGAGCACAGGCTCCGGACGCGCAGGCCCAGCGGCCACGGCCCACGGGCCCAGCCGCCCCGCGGCACGCGGGATCCTCCCAAAACGGGGCACGAACCCGCGCCTCCTGCACCGGCAGGCGGACTCCCAAGCACTGCGCCACCAGGGAAGCCCTGGGGTGTTCTATTTTGGCATTTATAGGGGGATTTGGGAAGTCCCCCTCCTCAAGATAAACACTCTTTATAGTAGTGGCTTTATCCAGTCCACCAAGCTGGCTGTTCCCTCAGAAATAACCTCCCATGTGTCTGGATCACAAACAGCTGTCTCATTGTTCAATAGTGAATTGCAGGTGCTGTATCAACACAAACATATGCTTCCATTCTGTAGCATTCAAATCCAAAGACACAGCGCCCTAACTGGTCGTTCTCACAATGCATTTTATTTTATTTATTTATTTATTTTTTGTGGTACGCGGGCCTCTCACTGTTGCAGCCTCTCCCTCTGCGGAGCACAGGCTCCGGACGCGCAGGCTCAGCGGCCATGGCTCACGGGCCCAGCCGCTCCGCGGCATGTGGGATCTTCCCAGACCGGGACACAAACCCGTGTCCCCTGCATCGGCAGGCGGACCCCCAACCACTGCGCCACCAGGGAAGCCCTCACAATGCATTTTAGTAAAGATTCTTTAGTAAGCTGGTTCTGATCCACAAAGTAACAGTTCTTTGACACTATATCTTCTGTTTCAGTAGTTCCTTAGTTTTGTCTTTCTAAATTGACTAGCATCGTGGTGTGATTATAGCTGGTATTTCTAACTACCTTCTTCCACTATTCATTCTGTATTACCTTTACCTTCAGCAAGCACCTCAACTTGTCATTGTTCTTTACTTAGTAGAGTGACCCAAATCTTTATTCCTGAATAATATGGTCGATTAGTAGTCCTGCCTGAATTGGGTTGTTGGAGTTTTTCATTGACCTTAATCACAGGGCATGGTAATACCTAAGGAATCTCCTGTATATCCAGATAACTTCTTCCTTACTTCCATTGTGAAGTAGTAGACCAATTCCCCCTTGGTAGTAAAGATCAGTCTTACCAGCCCACAGAGTAATTCCCTACTTTACCTTTTGATTCAGACATGAGCTCAAAGTGACTGGGTCACAATCTTAGCTTTCAGTTCAATGGAATCATTGTGTCTCCTGGTAGAAGCTCTGACACTAAGACTTCTAGGTCAACAAGGCATAAGGTTGTGGAAACAGCAAAAATTTTGCTAGTAGCTCACTAGGGGAAATAGAGGTATCACTTCCATTTCATTCCTTCATTCCTAGACCTGTGAATCCTGGCTATGGGAGAAATAGTACCATATATTGGATGCTGATTCAGAGAATACGCAGCCTTCTGGAGAACCTTCTGCAGGCTTGCAAGGTATTGCTAACTAGCTGGTATTGTAACTGAGCCTTCAAAAGGCCATTCCATTGTCCTATAAATCCAGCTGCTTCAGGGTGGTGGGAAACATGGTAACACTAGTGAATTCCATGAGCAGGGACCCATTACTGTACTTCATTTGCTGTGAACTGAGTTCCTGTCAGAAACCATGGAATACCATGATGGTGGATAAGGCATTCTATATGTCCACAGATAAGTTTGGAAGAAGCATTGCATGCAGGGAAGGGAAAACCATATCCAGAATGTCTATTCCAATAAGAACAAAACACTGCCCCTTCCATGATGGAAGCAGTCTAGTGTAATCAACCTGTCACACGGTAGCGGGCTCATCACCTTGGGGAATGGTGCCATATTGGAGACTTGGTGTTCATCTCTGCTACTGCCAGATTGGGAAGTCAGCAGTGACCATAGCCAGTTTGGCCTTGGTGAATCCATATTACTGAGGTCATACATAACCTCCATCCCTGGCACCATGGCTACTTTGTTCATGACTCCATTGGGCAATACAGGGGTGGCTAGGAAAAGAGACTGATTAATATCTATAGGACAGGTCATCCTATCCACCTGACTTTTAAATCCTCCTCTGCTGAGGTCATCCTTTGATGAGCATTCACATGGGGTACATCTTCATTTTTTTGCCCTTCCTGAGAAGTCTCTCATTTTCCCTAAATTTTCTTGTTACCAATTTTCTCATCATGTTCCTTCCAAGTCCCTGACCACCCAGCCAAACCATTGGCCACAGCCCATGAGTCAGTATATAATTGTGCCTCTGGCCATTTCTCCTTCCAAGCAAAAGAAAACAACCAGCTGTGCTGATCAATGTTCTGCCCACAGAGGGATTTTTCTTCAGCACTTTCCTTCAGGGATGGTCCAGAAAGGGATTATAGGATGCAGCATCCATTTTTGGGTGGTACCTGTCTATTGTACAGAACCTGCTATAAACTAGGTCCAAGTCTTATGTTCCTCTGTGAACTGATCCTAAGGGACTCCTCATGAGGTCATAGCTGCAGGCATGGAGAAAGTGTAGCGGGAGTGCAGACAGTGGGCATTGGGGTCACTTGATGTAACTTGTGCCTTCAGGACCTGCTTGGGTCTGATCACATGTGTACCACTTCTCTTTGATGGAGTCCTGCTGTTCAAGCTCCACTTAATGGCTTGGTGAGTCAGATAAAACCCAGTTTAGGAAGGGAAGCTCCAATCACATGGTCACTTGATGGCCCATGCTCAAGCTTTCATCCTCTACTAAGGCCCAGTAGTAGGCCAAGAGGCATTTCTCAAGTGGAGAGTAGTAATCCACAAAAGATGTCAGGGCTTTACTCCAAAATCCTAAGTCCCTCTACTGCAATTCATCTATAGGTGCCTGCCAAAGGCTCCAATCAGCATGCCTATCTGCCATTGATACTTCAAGCATCATTGGATCCTATGGCCCAGGTGGCAAGGGAGTTTTCAGCAGCCTGAGACTGCTGCAGATTCTATTGCCAGGCCCCAGTCAAAACTAGAAGCTTTGAGTGTCAGTCAGTAAGTGGGCTGGAGTAACACACCCAAATGAGGAATATGTTGCCTCTTAAACCCCCCAAAGAAGGTCACGAGGCATTGTGGGTTTTTTTTTTTGGTTTTATAAGAGGCCAGATGCACCAACTTATCCTTCACCTTAGAAGGGATATCTCAACATGCTTCACACCACTGGACCCATAGAAGTTTTTTTTTAATTCATTTTATTTAAGTGTAGTTGATTTAAAATGTTGTGTTAATTTCTGCTGTGTAGCAAAGTGATCCAGTTACATATATATGTGTATATATATACATATATATACATGTATATATATATTATTTTTCAGGTTCTTTTCCATTATGTTTTATTACAGGATATTGAGTATAGTTCCCTACGCTATACAGTAGGACCTCCTTATTTATCCATCTATGTATAATATTGTGCATCACCTAATCCAATACTCCCACTCAATCCCTCCTCAACTTATCCTCCCTCTTGGCAACCTCAAATCTGTTCTCTATATCTGTGAGTCTGTTTCTGTTTTGTAGATAAGTTCATTTGTGCCATATTTTAGATACCACATATAAGTGATATCATATGGTATTTATCTTTCTCTTTGTGACTTACCTCAGTATGATAATCTCTAGGTTCATCAATGTTGCTGCAAATGACATTATTTCAGTCTTTTTTATGGCTGAGTAGTATTCCATTATATATATATGTATATATATACATATATATACATATAAATGAGCGTTTAGATTGTTTCCATGTCTTGGCTATTGTGAATAGTGCTGCTATGAACATTGGGGTGCACATGTTTCTTTTTGAATAGAGTACTGTCCAGATAGGTGTCCAGGAGTGGGAGTGCTAGATCATATGGAAACTCTATTTTTAGTTTTTTGAGGAACCTCCATACAATTTTCCATAGTGGCTGCACCAATTTATAGTCCCACCAATAGTGTAGGAGGGTTCCCTACTCTCCACACCCTCTCCAGTGCTTGCTGTTTGTAGACTTTTTAATGACGGCCATTCTGAATGGTGTGAGGTGGTACCTCATTGTAGTTTTGACTTGCATTTCTCTAATCATTAGTGATGATGAACATATTTTCATGTGCTTGTTGGCCATGGCTATGTCTTCTTTGGAGGATGTCTATTTTTTGACTGGGTTGGTATTTTTTTGTTATTGAGTTGTATGATCTGTTTGTATATTTTGGAAATTGAGCCCTCGTTGATTGCATCATTTGCAAATATTTTCTCCCAGTCTGTATGTTATCTTTTCATTTTGTTTATGGCTTCCTTTGCTTGAAAAAGCTTATAAGTTTGATTAGGTCCCATTTGTTTATTTTTGCTTTTATTTTTATTGCCTTGGGAGACTAACTTAAGAAAATATTGCTATAATTTGTGTCAAAATGTTTTGCGTATGTTCTCTTCTAGGAGTTTTATGGTGTCATGTCTTATATTTAAGTCTTTAAGCCATTTTGAGTTTATATTTGGGTGACATGATGGAGTGTTCTAACTTGATTGATTTACATGTGGCTGTGCAGCTTTCCCAGCACTACTTATTGAAGAGACTATCTTTTCCCCACTGTATATTCTTGCCTCCTTTTTTGAAGATTAATTGACCGTTGGTGTGTGGGTTTATTTCTGGGCTCTCTATACTGTTCCATTGATCCATATGTCTGTTTTTGTGCCATTGCCACACTGTTTTGATTACTCTAGCTTGTAATATTGTCTGAAGTCTGGGAGGGTTATGCCTCCTGTTTTGTTCTTTTTCCTCGGGACTGCTTTGGCAATTCTGGGTCTTTTATGGTTCCATATATATATTTTAAGATTACTAGTTGTAGTTCTGTGAAAAATATCATGGGTAATTTGATAAGGATCAGATTAAATCTGTAGATTGCTTTGTGGACTCATAGAAGTTTTACTGAAGTAGAAGGCCCTTGAATGTAATATATACTTTATATTTTAGAGCAGTTTTAGGTTCATAGCAAAAATGAGCAGAGGGCACAAACTTCCTATATATTCCCCATCCCCACACATGCATAGTTGCCTTCATCACCAATATCTCCCAAGAGAGCAGTACATTTGTTACAAGTGAACCACATAGATGCAAACTACACCCAAAGTCCATGGTTTACATCAGGGTTCTCTTGGTGTCATATGGGTTTGGACAAATATATAATGACATGTATCCACTGTTGGTATCATACAGAATATTTTCACTGCCCTAACATCACTTTGT
>NW_006789913.1:1265668-1268343 GCF_000442215.2 Lipotes vexillifer | reverse complement strand
CTCACCTTTCCCTATGCTAACCCCTGCAACCACTGATCTTTTAATTGTCTCAATAGTTTGGAGATTACAGTAAAGGACGGAGACAGATCTGAACCAATAACTTTCAGACTGTGCATATGTTGCACCATCTAAGCTTCAGTATCCTCTTTTTGAAAATGGAAGTAATGATAGTAACTCCTCATGCGTTGGTTATAAGGATATAATGAGATAATGAATCTAAAATTCCTGCATACTCACTGGCACATAAAAAAAAACAATTTGCCTTTTTAATCATATTTTATCATGCACTGAAATGCCTATGGGAGGATCAGGCATAAAGAATAACTACAGCAAGTTCCTTGGAAAAGCCAAAGAATGTCTGCAATTGTGCCTCACTCGTAAATGTACCAGCCTCAGCTCTAGAAAACACTCTCTGTCCTCTGCTTCTCTGTAGAAAATCATATCAATAGGGCCAGCTTTCCTCTGTTCTCCTTGGCTGCCCAGTACCCACCCATGTACATCTGAGGCTTTTTAACTAGTGACACCCACCTAATTATAGTCTTGTGATGGTAAAAGTCTAAATACCTCTAAATATTTCCTTGTATAACAAGTAAAAAAATTATAATCATAGACTCAGTTGTGCAAAATGTCATTTACTTCATTCTTTCTCTTTCTGCATTATTTATGCACAGTGGGGGTTAGAATAATAATAAAATCAAATTGAGTTGTAGAAGATAACACTTCCAATCAAATGCAATCAACTTTGGATTTCTTAGTCAATTCCAATTTATAATTTAGTTTGATACAGGATTAACCCCACCCCCACCCCCTGCCACCACCACAGGAGCTTTTATATCACCATCTTCCTTGTGCTAAATTTAAAACTGCAGTAGGGGATGGGTGGGTTCTCACATGATTCCCACCTTGGTACTCATATGGGAGAGGACTGTCTCCTGCTTCCTTGTTTCTCGGCTGGCCTCAACCCCAGATACATCTTATGCTGTAATTATAGTATTTCTTCACGCTGTGGCCTCTGGTACATGATCTCCTTCTACTAGAGTCTCTAATACTGTTGATCCACTGAGATTGCCATCACAGCCCCATAGGACCCTGGCAGAGAATGTCTACTCTATCTTTCTGATATTTATCCCTTTGTCCCATGCTGAACCCTCTGCAAACTGACCTGACTGATCACTCTTACTCTCTCTCAGCCAACTTATTTATTTTACTTATGCCCCAGGAATGCTTAGGATCCACTTCCACACCACTTGGAGCCTTGGGAGCCTCCGTTTAAGGAGTGGGAGGCATGGTCCCAACTAATGTTCTTCCTTCTGCCAGGCACAGAGGATCTTTGTGCCTAACCTAATCTGAAACCAGGAAAATAAACCTATTCTGCCATATCAGATGCCCTTATACATCTTTTGTCATCTTTCTGGATCAAAACTTTTGAATTGGGCTTCCCTGGTGGCGCAGTGGTTGAGAGTCCACCTGCCGATGCAGGGGACGCGGGTTCGTGCCCCGGTCCAGGAAGATCCCACATGCCGCGGAGTGGCTGGGCCCGTGAGCCATGGCTGCTGAGCCTGTGCGTCTGGAGCCAGTGCTCCGCCGCAACGGGAGAGGCCACAACAGTGAGAGGCCCGCGTACCGCAAAAAACAAATAAAAAGAAACGAAACAAACAAAAGAACAAAAAAAACTTTTGAATTTAAAAGCCAAGAATTTTGTGTCCTGCTTAAGGGGCACCATAGGAGGCCCTGGCTGCTGTGATATCCTTCTATGACTGGATTCTAGGATTGAGAATTCTAAAATTGTTTTTAGATATTCTGCAGAGTCATTTCTCAAACTCAAAATATAAGATATGAGGGATCTGTGTATATGGCAATATTGCCTATGAGCACAAATTTCCTTCAGGGAATAATATGGTTGATCCATTTGGACCAAGTGAGTCAGTTTTCCTTGTTGAAGAAGTAAACATCAGCTAAATATAAAATTAAAGATGCAATTGTGAGCTGGATGAGACTCTTGGCAAGGACTCCTCCTTTTCAAGGAATAGTTTCTAGATTAATCCTGATTTGTTAAAGAAAGTTGGGTGGGTATGAAATTAATCCAGATGAGATATAGTCATACAAGCACCTCAATATGTGGTATAGGCAGATTAGACAGATATGATATAGATAAGTAGACATTCACCCAGGAGCTAATGTTATTCTCAGTTTGGTTTGTCCAAGCTTTCTCAGATGCATGTAATGTGGTAAGGGTATTGTACCGTATCATCTTGGCTGAGCTGGAACTATTTTTCCCAGAATTCCTTTCCCAGTGTGGTTTCTGGTTATGGCTGGCCAGTGTGTTCAGCTTCACGGTGAAGCACAGCTCCTTCTGCCAGTCACCAGCATTCTAGAGGTTGGAGGCAGTAAGGGAAAGATGTGGATTCTAGGCTTCCTTTGTAGGTTCCAGTTCATCCTGGGAAGTTGCTACTAGCCACTCTTTTGGTCCATATCTAGGTTTTTTTCCTGAGTGTAGGCCCTGCTGAAATACAGGGCCACTGCAGGTCACTTTCACACACAAAGAGTCTTCTATACAATTCACCAGCTCTCTCAGTTGCTTAAAGTGTAATCCCTATAATAAATCCCTTATTCCACATCATTCATAGTGGTTCTGCCTCCCTGATCAAACCATAACTGATTTTTCAGGTTTCTTT
>NW_006789913.1:1187998-1265658 GCF_000442215.2 Lipotes vexillifer | reverse complement strand
CTTTCCCTATCTATCTTCATCTAGTCAAAGCAGGAAGGAAAATCTATAGTCAGTATTGCTCTGTACCTTTTCAGTAAAGACAGGATCTCATTTTTACCTCTTTAAAAATTCATTTTTTTCCCCAATCCTTTTGGCAATAAGAATTTCATCTATCCATAGGACTACAACAGCTCACTAAAGAGACATGTTTTACTCTGAAACTAGAATAAAAATTTACCAGCTAAAAGTTAAAAGTCAGCCAGATTTGGGACATGAGTTATTGCAACACAAGGCTCTGGGGAGGAGGGTCTATGGCATTAAGGTATTTCCTGTACTTGAGATTACAAGGCTATAACTAGAGGGAGGCAGTGGCATACCATTGAGAAAATATAGGATTTAGTCTCATGACACTGCCATTTATTGAACATCTTTTTTTTTTTCCAGATACTAACCTGACTACATGATATAAATTAACTCATTAAATTCTCAAATTCTGTGAGATAGATACTATTATTCTCATTTTGCAAGTGAGGCAACTAACTTTGGGGTTATTTAATGTCATAAAGGCTCATTGACCTGGGTTTTTTTTTTTTTTTTAAACATCTTTATTGGGGTATAATTGCTTTCCAATGGTGTGTTAGTTTCTGATTTATGATGAAGTGAATCAGTTATACATATACATATGTTCCCATATCTCTTCCTTCTTGCTTTTTAATTTTTTTTAACTTTTTATTTATATTGGAGTATATAGTTGATTAACAATGTTGTGATAGTTTCAAGTGTACAGCACAGTGATTCAGTTATACATACACATGTAGCTGTTCTTTTTCAAATTCTTTTCCCATTTAGGTTGTTACATAATATTGAGCAGAGTTCCTTGTGCAATATAGTAGGTCCTTCTTGGTTACCCACTTTAAATATAACAGTGTGTACATGTCAATCCCAAACTCCTTAACTATCCCTTCCCCCAACCCTTCCCCCCAACCTGGTTTTTAAAATTAAAGTATCATTGATTTACAATGGTGTGTTAATTTCTGCTATACAGCAAAGTGAATTCAGTTATACAAACATATACAGTTTTAAAAAATATTTCTTCCCATTATGGTTTATCATAGGATACTGAATCTAGTTCTCTGTGCTATACAGTAGGACCTTGTTGTTTATCCATTCCATATATAACAGCTTACATCTGCTAACCCCAGCCTCCTACTCCATCCCTCCCCACACCCCTCCCCCTTGGCAACCACCAGTCTGTTCTCTATGTCCATGATTCTGTTTCTGTTTCATAGACAGGTTCATTTGTATCATATTTTAGATTCCACATATAAGTGGTATCATATGGTATTTGTCTTTCTCTTTCTGACTTACCTCAGTATGATAATCTCTAGTTGCAACCATGTTGCTGCAAATGGCATTATTTCATTCTCTTTTTATGGCTGAGTAGTATTGCATTGTATATATATTGACCTGGGTTTGAAACCTGGTTCTACCATTGTGTCTACAAAGACACAATGTTTTCACTGTCATGCTATCACTGTGCTACTACTCCCTCTGTTGGGACATCCTTCGTTGAGGTGAACCAATAATGAAGAGAGAGAATTGTTCAACAGACTTGTTTTGTTTAACCAGAGGTCCTGCTGGCTCCTAGAGTTTAGGACAGGTACCTCATAGTAGATCAGGCTCACTTACTCTCATCTGTTTCAAGAAAGTTCGGCTCTGTATAATTCTATTTTGAACCATGAATCATTGAGAAAAATAATACTTCTGTTTCTGTATTATTTCTGGGAATAACTTCTGCGAAGGATTAAATGACCAAAATTTATAAGTGTTAGTTTGTTTTAAGGCTTATAGGCCCAAACCAGGAAATTCCTGGTTCAGATATCTCTTTCTTAGCTTGACACACCCTCTGTTGAGTGCCTCCTTATCTTGCAAGGCTCTTTCTGAGTTAACAATATAGTCTTACATAAGAGAGAGGTCTTGACTGGCAGGCTTCCCCAGGATGAATCTTCCCAAGCCTCCCTGAATGTCTAGGTTTCTGAATTAAAACTTTTTGTGTAAAAATAAATACTTATCTATAAAAATCAAGCTATGACATTTTATGACTATATTTAAAAAAAACAGTAATTCATTAGTACTCAACTGTATATTAGCTTGAATGAGAGATTTACCTATTAATTTTGGGACGTCAGTGACATCTGTAAAATGAGATTTTAGCAGATCACCCCTAAGCTCCTTTTTAAGTCCTAAATTTAAAAGAGATAGTGGGTCTCACCAAGGGAAGAGAGGGGTGGGCCCTTTTACATGCCTATGAGGACCAGATACAGGAGCAATATTCCATTAAGGATCTTTCAGCAGACTCAGCTTCTGAGGATTTTTATCTCTCATTGAATGATTATGGAAACTGCTGTTTCTGATCATGATACAGGATCTAGAAGTTTTCCTTCCATTACTGTCTTTCATTCTTATATCTTTCTTGTGGGTGATATTGCTGGTAATGGCAGAAACTTGGAACTATAGAATAGTATAGACTGTAGCCAGAGTCAGAAGATGGGAAGAAGCAAGATGTCGGTCATCAAATAGATTGCAATTAGACTCACAACTAATTCTTAGGCAAAACTTTGAAGCAGCCATCAGAAAACAAAGCACTTACCAAGCTGGAATAGGGCAGAGAATCAGGACAGAGTAGGCTTTTAGGAATGGGTGCTGAGAGAGACCGTGGATGAAAGGTTCTAACTCTAGCATTCAAGTCTCTTTGATGCTGGTCTCTCACACTTGGTCTCCTATCACATTGCCCTATAGCTCTCATCCTGTAATTCATGAGTGCAAGAATACCACCTGTAACATTAAGGGATCAATAAATGTTTGGATATATGGATAGATGAATGAAAAAATTTCTCTAAGTTCAGATTGATGAGATGATCAAATTGTGTATGAGTCAGTGGTTTTACAAAGTGACGTAATTAAGGTGTTACTGTCTTGAGGCTTCAGAAAAAACTTAGAGTCATAGGTGGTTATTGGTTCTACCAATAGCCCAAGCCAAGTGCTGACAGTGGACTTGGCGATCATTATTAAGGATCAAATTGGTACTTATGTTATCTATAAGTTGACACTGCACCATGCACATAATATTAGTTCCTTGATTAGTGCTTAACCTCATGAGGGATTAAGATAGGTAAAACCACTCTAAAGTCCTACAGTGGAAGCCAGGTTTTTTGATCTGCATTTCTATATTGAAGATAGGTCCATCCAAATCCTGCCCATTCTGGAAGTTTCAGATCAAACACCAGGGTCTGCATATGTGCTTTAGAGAATAGATTCTCCAACTTTTTGCAAGTGAACTCCTTAAATGCATGAAGACAAATGCAATTTTTCAAAATCAAGTTTACATCTAGAATCTTTATCATCCCATTAAGTAATTCCAAATATATATTTCCTGGGTTATACTTAATATGGTCATTTAAAAATAAAACTGCTACATTAAAATTTTAAATATATTCAATGTTATAAAAAATAATTGATACCTACCATTACCTGTTTAAATTAAGAACAAACTCTTAACAGTCAGAAAATTTATATCATTTTTTCTTTTTAAAATTGTAACATTTGTCTTGAAAAAGAAGTGACATTACAGCCTCAGTGTCACAAAAGTTTCAGAAGTAAGGAGGGAAGCAAAGCCAGGGCCAACCAACCATTCTCAGAGGGACGTCTCAGCATTATAGGAACTCACCTACCAAAAATGAAACTAGACTTCTCCCAACCTGAGATCACACCTAAGGGAGACCTTCTCTCAGACTCCTAGGCTCTAGTCGTGTGGTTTACTGAGGGTAGCAGCAAGGGTCACTCTTCAGTCCAGTCCTAGTTTTACTCACTGAGCTTCTCAAACACAATTGTGCACAAAACTCCTCTTCTAAGAATGACTATAGAAATACTTAGGATTCAACTCTACTTGGTATCACAACCACTTAAAAAATACACCAAATGCCATCCCTGGGTAAAGGCAGGGGGACTTAACCCTTGGATTAGAGCAGAAATCAGAACATGCTTTCCCAAGAAGGAGGTAAGAATAGCTGAAGTAGACTTAAAAAATTCAAGTCAGTATACTGTTGATTTGATCATTCACATGTTTATGTGTATGTATGTATGTATCAAAGACCATAGCCAGATTCTGGCATTTCTACCTTCACGGAATACAACAAAAATCAAGAATGACATCAAAGTAGAAGTAATCATTGGAACATGAGGAAATGTGGAGTTGGTAAAGGATTGAAGAAATCATGAAGTGATAGACTATCCATAAACTGTAGAAGCAGAAATCTGAATTTAAACTATTGAAGGTGTGTGTGTGTGTGTATATATGTGTATATATGTATACATATATATGTATATATACACATATTGATTACTGTATTATGTAAACAATAATATGTACTTTATCACATGGCATTATATTAGTATTTTATATTATAAAACATACAATAATGTAAATATTAAAAGGCTTAAGAAAATAGGAACAAAAGGAAACTTTAAGATTCTTCCTTTACCTGAGTAGACCACTTTGTGCCCCTGTTTTGCCGACCAACCTTTTTAGACAATTGGGGACTTTGGAATCTATGAGAATATATGCACCACTTTGACATATTCAATAGTTTAAATTCAGATTTCTGCTTCTACAGTATATGAACAGTCTATCACTTCATGATTTCTTCAACTCTTTACCCAATTCCACATTTTCTTAGGTTCTGATGACTACTCCTGCTTTGATGTCATTCTTGATTTTTGTTCTATTCATAGAAAGCCAGGATCTGGCCATGGCCTTTGATTCTTTCTATGCTATCTGATTAAGTGATCACATACACTTTAAAAAATCTGACTTCCAATTTTATGCATGCGGTACCCCCCAAAATACATCAAACATATACATCCATGGGAGCTAGGGTTCATAGGGCAGAGTACCAGAGAGGAGAGAGCTGCAGAGAGAGAGAGAATGCATTGGAGATCTTCAGTCTTCATCTGATTACTGTTCAGTGCTTACATGGGAGGAAAATTACCTGAAACTAGGGAAAGCCCACTCAAAATCAGAGGAAAAAATCTCCAATACTCATTTAAGGCTGGAAATAGTTTCTGTTCCCACAAGCCAGAGTGGAAAGCCTCATAACTTACAAGTCATCATAGATTTTTCAAAAATGTTTTTATTCAGTAGTGGTAACAAATTAAGCCTGAACTAAAAGCTTCTCTAGTCCTGACTAATAAAACCTAAAAGCAAAACCTGAATGGAATCAAACTGTTTTCAACAGCTTAACCATGTCCCATGACAAAGCTCAAGAATATATGTAAGAATACAGGAATAAAGATGCAGACGTAGAGAATGGACTTGAGGACACAGGGAGGGGGAAGGGTAAGCTGAGATGAAGTGAGACAGTGGCATGGACATATATACACTGCCAAATGTAAAATAGATAGATAGGTAGTGGGAAGCAGCCACATAGCACAAGGAGATCAGCTCAGTGCTTTGTGACCACCTAGAGGGGTGGGATAGGGAGGGTGGGAGGGAGACGCAAGAGGGAGGGGATATGGGAATATATGTATAGCTGATTCACTTTGTTATACAGCAGCAACTAACACAACAATGTAAAGCAATTATACCTCAATAAAGATGTTTAAAAAAAAGAAAGAATACAGGAGTATCCAGTACCCCAAAATTCAACACATCTGGCATTCAATAAAGAAATTACCAGGAAAATATAATAAAAATCAATCAAAACCAATAAAATAGGTACCTATGATAAAGTTAGCACATAAAGATATTAAACAATTATAAAGATATTTTGTATATTCAAGATGCTAGAGAAAATGTTGAGCATGTTAGATACCGGCCTCAGAAGATGTAAAAAATAACCAAATCAAATTTTGAGAGATGAAAACCACAATATCTGAGATGAAAAAAAAAAAGTACATTTATCTATGAAAATTACAATATCTGAGATGAAAAATACAATAGAGGGAGGTAACAAGCACAACAGTAATGCAGAAGCATTCCAAGCAAAACACATGAAATGATATTCAAGTACTTTGGTTACTTCTAATATGTTTGCTAAAATGTAGACTGAAGCTTGACTTCCTTGTTTTGTTAGTCGGTATTCTAAGTCTGTCATTTGGTCATTTCCAAGCTATCAATGGGCTGGGGCTGTCCTAGTTAACATGGATGTCTGGGTCACTCAATGATTCATGTAGAGGCAATGTCTGGGCAACTTACTGACAATTACTCAGGGTCCAGGAAATCCAGAGCTAGGGTGCATTAATGATTGGAGGTGTTGTAATTAAGTTTGAATTCGTTCAAATGCATTTTCTGTATCCTCTTGTATTTGTGTAATGGTAAACCTTCAAGTCTAAATATAGCTTGCGTGTACTGTTCTCATGAGGGCTGTGCTCCATCTAAGCACACAGTGTTGATATAAGATAGGAAATAACTATTTGTGAATAAAGCTAACAGTGCATACTGCTGTTTATTACATGGTAATGGAGTTCATATACTATTAGACTTCTATGTGGGGCAAAAATCACTCTCTGTGGGAGGGTGAGTGTCACCTAAAAGGCAAGGTCATTCCTGTACCAAACATAGGGACAAATCAGATCTTATATCCTGGGAATACTTAATCAATTATATTATATTCAATTTACTAAATAATAATGACAGAAACAGTTATTTTCCAGAATGTACTGTGGAACAAATACCCACAAAAATCTCAGTGGCATACAACATAAAATGTATGTTGTACATACATAAAAATGTATCTCTCATACAACTGGAGATTGGCTGAGATGACTGCTGATCTCAACTGGATTTGCTTATGCATCTGAAGGTCAGCAGAGGATCTGATGATCCAAGCTGGACTTGGCTGTGAGGCTCTGCTTCAAGCTGCAAGGTTGATCAGGCAGCTCTGCTCCACTTTTCCCTCATCCACCTTGGACCAGTGTGCTAACCAGGGCACATTCTCATGGTGCAGCAGAGTCAGAAGACAGCAAGCCCGACTGCATAAGCAAATTTCAAGCCTCTGCTTGTACCACATCTGCTTATACCCCATTGATCAAAGTGATACAGATGGCTAGCCTCATGGTCAATATGTGGGGAAGTATACTCTGGGAGAGTGAAGATTTTTGAACAGTTTTTCACACAGAATGCTTCATCTCTACTGAGAAAAACCAAACTAGAGTTTGGGAAGTCTTAGAGGACAGAGTCAGAGGACTTTGTTTCATACTGCTTCTTTCCTTGCTGTCCAATTACCCCACCTCAACGTCTGGATGACTGAGACACTGGGAACTGGCCAGAGACCCATTGAAACCACCAACCTTCATGTGTGCCTAAAAGGCAAGCCATAACACAACATGGGCCTGGAGGGCCTGGAGATGCTTTTTCAGAGACTATCAGGTTTCTTTGTTCTTTTCTTAGAATTGAAGAAATTTCTTTTAATTATTACTGAAGAAAGAAAAGGGTCACAAGATGAAAAGCAGAACATGGTTGTATAAGCAGGCCTTCATGAAAAGTGTGTATGAGAGATTCTTTTACAAAGAACTGACTAAAGGAGTGTTCAATTATTAGAGTTTGCATAAGAAGACAAAAGCAGAAAGACAAGTGAAATCCAGCATCATTTTAAAGATATACTAGAAGGAGAAATAGTGCATTTTCTTTTCTTTAAATACTTGGTCTTGAACTGTCATGAGTTGGAGTGCAAGAAAGAGCTCACAACTCCAATGATCAGCTTTCCCTGGCTTATTCAATGAAACAACTTCGAAACCTCAGTGGTTTACTACACACAAAAAAACCCCAACAAAATCATCCTTGCTCATGTTATATGAACACTGTGGGTCATCTGTGGCTATATTCCAGGCTGTGAGTCAGATTCACATCTGCTCCATGTATCTTTTCTATCACTGGTCTAGGTTGAAGGAAGAACTCCGGAGACATGATCATTCTCGTAAGCAGAGGAGAAAATTGAGCGCTACTGAGCCAAGCTACACAACACATTTTAACATTTCTGATTATTGTGGCACATTTCAAGACCACTCAAATTCCACTGGTCTAAGAAAGTCAATATTTAACATTCCTCGAGTGAGGAAAACCCCCTCCCATGGTAGAGGGACAAGAGAATAAATATCCTAACAGTAATTCAGCCTACCACAGTTATGTATTGTAACTATTTTCTTCTTTAGCTTCAGCAGTCTCAACTTCAAGTTGGAAGGGTATTAATTACTGTTTCTACATTCCATAGCTCAAGGATGGTATTCAGCTCTTCTATTCATTCATTCAATAAATATTACTACGTTATTTTGGAGACAGAAGGCATATACATGTGAAAAGTTAGTTACATGATGATATAAATTTATATAAATGGATGTCAGGAGACTCTTCTGCTAAGCGTTCAATAAAAGAATTGGTCATTAGTATGAGTCAGAAGTCAGAAAGGAACTGATTTAATGGAAGGAATAAGTGTCATTAGAAGTGGAGCTGTACAACTGTAGAGCTAATAACATTGAGTGGCAGTAGGCTAAAAAAGAGTGGCAGAGGCTGGAGGCCACTATCAGAAGGATTTTGTGGCAATTTCAGTACTAGTTGTGGTGTTGGCATTTTAGTCATAAAATTTGTGGTTCAGTTCCTCAGTCTGGATGAAGAGTTCACCAAGACCTCAGTTTCTTGTGCCAATCTCAGGCAGTATTTCTACTGTCTTTCACCTAGATGACAATAATGCTTTGAGAGGTTCTTTATGTTTTCCTTTATCATGTGAGGAACCTATAAGAATAGGAAGGTCAAACCTCTGCTATCAGACTATAGTGACATACTATACTATGGTTTGATCTGACTGGTAGATCTGTGAGGAGTGGGACCTTGTCATACTGGAGAATTGCCGAACTCTGAAATTTTCTTACTGAGATTTTCCCCCTCCATCTCAATTCAGTATCCACTGGACTGATAGGTCCTGGACTAGTGGTTAAGGAAAAAAGTATGTATCTATACATTCTTTCTCTGGAATAGACTGAGCACATGATCACGAATCTGCTTGGTCTTGACACCATAGATGGGATTGACCATGGGTGAGAAAAGAAGATAAAAGATAGCAAGGAATATGTGGACATGAGGGGCAGCCCAGCAAGCCACACGGTGTATCACTGAGCAGATGACCACAGGTGTGTAGGTGGAAAAGATAGCACCTATGTGGGACACACATGTCCCAAAGACCTTGTAGTGGGCCTCCTGAGAGGCAAGCTGTAGAACTGCCCGAAGGATGAAGATATAAGACAGGACAAAAAAGAACAGGTCCTACACCACTATGGACATGGCCACAGTAATGCAATGGATATTGTTGAAGCGAATGTCCCCACAGGCCAGCCTTACCACACCCACGTACTCATAGTAACAGTGGGCAATCACTGGATCTCGGCAGTAATGGAAGCATCTAAGCAGAAAGGGGAGTGGAGTCATTAGTGTCGCAGCCTGAGTCACAGCAGCCAAGCCAGTCTTGGTGATAAGTGGCCCAGTAAGCTTGGTGATATGGTGAAGTGGCTTGCAGATGGCCACATAGTGGTCAAAGGCCATGGCCAGCAGCACTGCTAACTCCATGATAGAGAAGGAGTGGAGAAAGAACATCTGGACTAGACTGGCATAGAAGTTGATCTCCTGATCTCTGAACCAAAAAATAGCCAGCATTTTGGGAAGTGTTGTAGAAGAGAGGACCAGATCAGCGGCTGCCAACACGGCCCAAAAGAGGCACATGGGCTTGTGGAGGGCTGTATCAGCTCGAATGATGAAGAGGAGGGTGCAGGTTGCCAAGCAGGGCCAGAGTATAGGCGAAGCAGAAGGGAATGGAGATCCAGACATGCAATTGCTCCAAACCTGGAATTCCTACCAACAGGAAGGCAGCTGGATGGGTTGAGGTAATATTAGCGGCTAGCAAGGCTCCTAAAGATTCTCCTTGTCAGTTTTTACAGGGTCCCTTCTCCCATGTATAACTTCTTGGGAGGATTAGCCCTTATTCTCATTGCTGGACCTTAAACAAAATTAGTTAGTAGTCCTGATAGACTAGAGAAGACATAGACATAGACATGGAGAAGCATAACCCATATTTTCTATCCTTAAGGAACTTTGAATCTCATTTAGTAGATAGAACATTAAACATCATTAAAATGGATATCACAAGACAATTTTATAAAGGAACGGAGAAAAGGTAGTGTTTTCTGTGTTCATGGTGATGTCAGAAATACCCTGATAAAAAGAAGTAAAAATACATTTAAACCAATTCAATTTCCTTAGAATATACATTGGTACCTTTCTATATGATAATCAAGCTGAACTCACAATAACAAAAGCCAATGTTCTGTTCAGAAATCTCAGGCTTGGGTGCCTCGATAAGTCAATTAATAGGGGCATGCAATGTCCAATGCCCCTATTAATCACACAATCTGTATATTTTCTCTAACACTACTGCATCTGATGTGGTTGCCACTAGCCACACATGACTATTTAAATTTGTTGAAATTAAATTAAAATTCAATACTTCAGTCACACAAAACACTTTTTAAGTGCTCAGTAACACATGTAACTAGTGGCTACAATATTGAACCATTCAGATACAGAATATTTCCATCACTGCAGAAAGTTCTACTGGAGAGAACTGTTCTAGAATATATCTCCCAAGTCCCTTCCACAACCACAAATCTCTGTAAATACAGCCCTGCCTCCAGCTTGCTGAAAAATGAACCACCTCTTTTGATTCTCCATCATCTAAATTCAAATTAACTTCCATATTCATGTGGCTCTCTCTCCACCCATCTTCCAGCTCCTTCATTTTCATCACGGGAGACTTCTCATCTTCAGTAAGACTGATATTTGGCTTCCATTTTTTAAAAAGCCCTTTATTCCTAACACTATTTAATCTTTCCCTCTTCTCTTATTTTTCTCTTTTCTTTCAAATCCTTAAACATTGGAGTGGCCCAGATTTTACACAGCTACTCTTCTCTCTTCTAGGTCCAGGTAATGTGTTTTTTTATGAACATTAACAAGATAATGAATTTAAAACATTTACCATAACACTGAATAAAGTAAGTACTGAAAGAACTTGCTCTCTTGTCAATATTAGAAAATTTTGGGAAACTTAAAATCTCTAAAGTATCATAGTAGTGTTAGGCAGCTGAATGCTAGCTTTCTCCAATTCCAGTGTCTTAAATTACAAGGCTTTATTGCTTCCATTAAAATGCTTTATATGCAATACAAGTTCAGCATATCCAAATTGAAAACAACCTAATTTCTTTCCATGCGTTACAGAAAAAATTTAGAATCTGAAGGTCTTGTATCAAATCATGACTGCCACTTATACTAGCTGCATGACCTTGCACATATCACTTATCTCCAAGCCTGTTTCTTTCTCTGTAAATGGGGAATTGCAATGCTCTACCTCACTTAGTGAAGGCTGTAGGGAGTGTAAGTGGGATTATGTATAAGATCTTTTTGTATAATTCTTTAGTGTTTGCAGAGCTTTATTTGCCATTTACATCTCTCCTCCTCCATAGAACTACACTTTTCTTTAAAAAAATTATATTGATTAATATTCTCCCTCCCTTGTTTTTATGTTCTCCTCCTTCTATTACCTCAAATCTCTGCTGCTTTTCACAGAAAACATCTAGAAATGCTTATATTCAGTCTCAACTGATTCAAATAGCATTTGGTAATAAAACATTTCATTCCTATTACTTCCCTGAAACTGCTCTCATTCATCACCAATGACTTCCATGATGATTGTGCCATTGTAACTTACCTTCTTTCATGTAACTCAGCCTTTCAGCAACTTTTATCTGAATTAAAACTCTCTCCTTTTTAAAACCCTCTTTTCTCTTTGGTACGATGATATTACCATTTCCTAACTTAGATTCTCATTTCACTCTCCATTTTCTGCCTTACCTCTAAATATTGAATTCCTGAAGGGCTCAGTATTGAGCTGTGGTCAATTTTATATTCCCAGAACATTCAGTAAATATATTCAGTAAATTTCTGGAAAAATATTTTTACTGAATAGATTGGGGATAAATCCAAGAAGAAAGCAGACTAATACCTTTAGTAGAACGTTTGTTCTAATAAAAGAACATAATAATTGAATTACATAGTATGAGTGAAGGTATTACTATAGTGAAAAAAATAGGATGATGAGGATAGTAATTCCTGAAGTTGGAGGAGTGGTAAGGTAGCAATTTTAAGTAAAGAGATCAAGAAGGGAACTTACGCAAAGATTGAGGTGAGAAAATAAATTAGCTTGGTTTCTGGCTTCTTTAAAAGAACTTGGGGTTCCATGCAGGTGGTTTATGTGGATAAAATAATAGGAAGCAAGAGTGGGATGAAATGGTAAAACAAGAAAGCAGAGAAGCATATCCAGAAGTGCAATACTGAGCTGGATAATGCTATCAACTGTGTCCAATCCCCCATGAAGAACCAAAGGCACCTCAGAATTATCTACTCAAGACACAAAAGAGGGGTATATTTATCCACTGGTTTCCACCCCACCACCAGGTCAAGGGTTAATTTCTTCACACTTCCAGGTTCACATAGGCTCCAGAATAGCTGAGCAGTCTCCTTCAGGTACACCATGCCATGGAGCAGAGAAACACAGGGGCAGGAAACAGCTGAGTAAGGTGCAGTCAGGTTCTAACTGCACTCAAGTGCTTGCCACAGCAACGGCTTGAGCAAAAAGGTGGATGAGAGGATGTGAGACAGGCATAAAAGATGGAGAATATAGGGAATTACTCTTCTGTGAAGAACTCTAAGCAAAGGGAACAGTCAGAACAAATGCTCTAAGACAGAATACACTGAGGGCTCAAAGATCAGCTAGAGGTCCATGTAGTTAGATGATGTGAATGAGTGGGAGATTTCTAGAGGTCATATATTTAGATCCAGATCACACAGGGCCCTATAGGTCTTCGTAGAACTTTGCAAATGCTGCTTATTTCTCTCACTGACACTTTTTTTTGATAAGAAAAGTGATAGACTTGAAAAATATATTTTTAAAGTTTTTTTGCATCTTCTGTAATGAGAATAGCATGAAAGGGTAAAGGCAAAAACAGAAGAAAAAAAGACTCTAGAGGCTGGCTGTAATCAGGGAAGGAGAATGTTGGCTAAGAACCAAGGTGGCAGCATATGTGGTAAGAAGCAATTCAGATTTGGGATATATTTGAGAAAAGAGCCACGGGATTTTTTGACAGATTAAATACAGGTCATGAGAGAAAAGGGAGTCAAAGATGACACCAAGATATTTGGCTTGAGCAACTGAAAAAAGGAGTTGCTCTCAATTGAGATGGGGGAGGCTATGAAGGGGAAGATCAACAATTTAATTTTGGATATGTTTTATTTAGGAAGTCAATCAGTAATCCAAGTGAACCTGTTGATATATTTAGATATACAAGTCTGGAGTTCAAGACAGATCTTGGCTGCTGATATAAACTTATGATCACTGGAAATAGATAATATTAATAACTATGAAGCTGAGATCACCAAGGCACTGAGTGTTCATAAAGAGCAGAGAACAAAGAACTGAATCCCAGTATTAAGAACTGGAGTAAAGTAGAAATTGAGGCAAATGGAGGAAGAGTCAGCAAAAGAGACTGAGAATGGGCAACCTATCAGACTTTCAAAGATGATGTACTGTCTTGATAGGCTGTTGAATATAGTATATTAAGGAGGAGGGAACTATTACCATACTAAATCCTACTGATGAGTCAAATAATTCCAGTACAGAGAATTGGCCTTGTGTTTAGAAATGAGGTAAACTGGATACCTTGGTAAGAAAAATTTTGAATAGAGGGAGGAAAAACCTGGTTTGACTGAGTTAGAAAAGAAAAATAGGAGGAATTGAAATTGGTTCACATGGCTCACTCTTTTGAGGAGGTTTGCTGCAAAGACCATCAGTAAAAGGGGCACTGGCTGCAAAGGAAAGTGGAGCAAAGGCAAGGTAGTGTGTGTGTGTGTGCGTGCATGGATGTGTATGTGTGTGTGGAAGTGTGGGGGTGTTCATTTGTTTTTAAGAAGGAAGAGAAAATGGCATGTTTTTAAGCTGAGGAGAATTATCCAGTAGCAAGGGAAAACTTAAAACATAGGAGAGGAAGGAGAATATTGCTTCTGAAAAGTCTTTGAATATTGCTCTCTTTCTAGGTGTTGTACTTGTTTACCATGGATTTTGTTCTCAGATGCTAAAACTTCACAAATAAATTTCCATGTCTTACCTTCCCTTTGAGTCACAGACTAGTATATCCAACTGTCTATTTAATAAACCCACGTAGCAGCCTTGCAGATATCTCAACCTATAATGCTTAAGGCAGAAATACTGATTTCTTCCCTCTGTGTGAATTTCATACATCAACATGTAATATCCTCTTCAATCAGCTGCTCCACCTAAGATCAAGTCAACCTTTGTTCCTCCCTTTACTTTCTGCACCACATCAGCAGGTCCAATTGGGTCCACCTCCACAGTAAGTCACAAAGTTGCCTACTCTGATTTAATTACCCCCACTCTATTCAAACCACCATCATCTGTCAATTACTTAAAGTAGATAGCTAGTGGGAAGCAGCCGCATAGCACAGGGAGATCAGCTCAGTGCTTTGTGACCACCTAGAGGGGTGGGATAGGGAGGGTGGGAGGGAGACGCAAGAGGGAGGGGATAGGGGGATATATGTATATGTATAGTTGATTCACTGTTATACAGCAGAAACTAACACACCATTGTAAAGCAATTATACTCCAATAAAGATATTAAAATAAAATAAATAGAGGAAAAAAAAGACTCCTAAAAATTTTTAAACATTTCTGCCTTTGTTCTCCAATTTCTATCCTTCCACAGTTACCTGCCATATTCTGAAGTGAAGGATGGAGCAAAGGGACTGTACCTTAATTCACTTCTATGACCCCCAACCTCTGGCATACACACTGTGTTGAATATTTCACCAAATGAAGCACGAACAACCAGACTAATGGAAAATGTCTCCTCACTTTGTTAGAAGACCTCCCTATCTGATCCAATCCTAGAATAGTTGCTTCTCATCTAATTTAACATTCATCCATGATATAAATTCTAAGGAACCCCCCACTAGCCTTGGTTGCATGTATCAGCATAACATCCTCTTCTCATTGGAAAGTATTTTTGCATGTCTTACTAATATTCTCTGGAACAAGGACTTAACTTTGTAGGAGACAAAGTTATGACAGCAGGAACTTCTTTTGTTTTTCACTGGTTTATCTTCAGTGCCCCAAACAGTGCCAGGTACATATCCAGCACTCTATAAATGACTGTTAATGATCCCATATACCTGTTGCAACTTTACCTTCAGTAAGTATGCATTTTCCACAAAACCAAACATATTTAACTCTACCTCTGAGTCTCTACATTTCCCTGGCTTACTCTGTACATTTTCAGAACATAACTGACTACTCTGTGACTTGTCCACCCTTTCTCACACAAAGAAAAATGTAACCCTGGTAAAGAAATTGGATTGCTCAGATACATTTTTCTAATCTCTCCTCTGAGCGTTGACACTAGGGCTCCCCTATCCTCAGGCTTCACCCCTGGGGTTTTCTTCAGCCCATGTCCTGTCCATATTTAGTGGTACCAATTCATGCCTCCCAAAGGTCATTTCTTGCTCTCCAGAAGCTGTGAGCACTTCAGGTACAGCCCGCTTGTACCTTGGTCTTTCATGTGCCTCTCCTTATTCCTACCCTACACATACAGTGTCTTCTAAGAAAGAGAGCCCCATTAGAACATGTAAACTGCAACCAAGTCCTATCTGATGGGACCTGTAAGGGCAGGAGTTCTAGCTGAACCAGGCTAAGGCCAAGATCATCTCTTAGGTATTTGTTTTGCATACATGTTACATATTGGCACTGATTTCCAGCTTATAACTTTGGAATGGCACTTTCTCTGGTTTTACTCTGCTTCTTATATCTAAAATGGAGATAATAGTCTCAATTTTTCCTAATTCACAGGATGAAGGGAGGATATAAGTATATATTTGAGAAGCTACTATTATTATAATTATCAATAAATAATTACCAACCATCTATAAATAATAAAGGTTGATCTTTCTACCTACAACTGACTTTAATATGTGCTATTTTGCAAAGTCCAGAGTCAGAAGCCAGTTTTTATCAGGGTCCCCCATGAACTTTACCTGCCCTAATTCCCCATGATACTTAAAAAAAAGTAATTTCAGAGCTATGTACCTCAATCACACCCACTCCCTTCCTACAGAAAGGAGTGTTAGCCTCCAGGGGTAGTTGATTCAGTGAACCCAATCCCCCAGGGCCCACAAACTCCAGCTCCAAAGATAGTCCTGATACCCTGAGATGTTAAGATAAAGTGGAATTCCTGCATAATACCTTTAAAGTTGGAGACTAAATTAACCAAGCATAGATAGTCCAAAAGTTGACATCAGGACCAAAGCAAGCAAGATGGAGAAAAAACAGGCTTGCGTTCAGAGGAAGCTAATCATGGAACAGAGGACACACTGTTAAGTTAGAAATAGCACACTCATAGGAAATGGGGATCTAGGCCATGGCCAGGGAGGCTGAGGTGATACAGACTTAATTGAGCGACTATAGCTTATAGTCGGAATGTCCAGACAAGAGCCAGATAAAGCAGGCAGGGTTTGAGGGGACAAAATACCTTATTTTGCCCTCTGAATCCATTCTGGGGGCCTAAAGCCTGATGTCATGGGGAAAGGATAAAAAACACATGGAGTGGGTAGTGACCATAGGCTAGATAACTGTGTTGGAGATAACAGAATACTGGAACATCTCTGCTCAATTCCATGTGTGTTTTCCTGACTTTTGTGCATCAATATTAATTTACAGTTATCCACATATTTAACTTTTCTGGTATTCTTCATTCTCTCTGCAATTCTATGTTTCTATCTGATTCACTTTTCTTCTGCCTGAAGAACTTTTAGTTTTGCTTTTAGTGCAGGCCTAGTAGTGATGCTCTCCATCGATAATTGTTTATAAAACTCTTTCAATCATCTTCAATCTCAAAAGATATTTTCACTGGGAATAGAATTCTAGATAAGCCATTCTCTTCTTTTACCCATTTAAAGCTATTATTCAATTTTATTCTGCTTTCTCTTTTTTTATTTTTGGTCCCATGAATTTAACTAATTTTAATGTGTCTTTCACACCCACTCTGGCACTTTTTTTTTTTTTTTAGCTTGTTTGTTCCTTTGTTTGTTTGTCTTTGGCTAGCTGAGTTTTGTGATCACACAGAAACTTAGACGAGGTAAAGACTTAGCAAAGGTTCTTAATTTTTCTCAGGGTAAAAGCCAGAGTTTTGAGCAGAGAATTGGCATGACTTGACATATGTTTTTAAAAGCTTGCTTCTGAATTCTATGATAAGAAGAGAGGAATGAGGTGAGGGTAGAAGCAGGGAGAGGTCCTACAGTAATCCAGAGAAGATGATGTTTCATAACCAAAGTGGTAACAATGCATGAGGTGAGAAGTCATCAGATTTTGTATTATTTCTAAAATGTGCCAATGGGATTTCTTAAAAGATTAGATATAGGATTTAAGAGAAAAGAGATTTAAAGATAACAGCAAGACTTTTGACTCAAGTAACAGGAAGGAAGGAGTTGTGTGATCGCTGAGCAGAACTAAGTCCTACCCTCAAGCGCTGTTCCTGCTACTTCATAGGTGATATGCAGCTCTGCACCCTCATTTGGGATGTTAGGAAGTCTAGTTATTAGGTGATTAGAAATATTGTCACTAGGCCCAAACTAATGCATCAGGCTTCTTTTTCATAATCTCATATTCCTGCGTGACAGTAAAATTTTATGTACCTATAGGCTGTTCATATTTCTTGTTCATGCTTTGTTTGTATGCCAAGCTCAGATGAGCAAATACAGGAGGTAATTTCCTTTTACTGTTTGTGACTAATCACGGTTGCTCTGGTGTTAGAAGTATCACCTGACTATGGGAGCCTTGTGATATTGAACTTGTACTGGAAACAAAGCCATTCCTTCTTCATTGGGAACGGATATGACCTACAGGCTGGTGATATTCCTTGCATAAGTCCTCGAGGGGATAAGCAGACCTTTCTTTTGAAAATTGTTTCTTTTAAGGCATGTTACTCTCTATGTGTTGTTAGTATTTACTGTCATTTTTAAGCTTTCCAACTGTCCCCACTATGCTAAAAAACAAACAAACAAACAAAAAACAAGAAAGAAGTTTTGACCACATAGGAACTAAAGGTAGAATCTTATTTTCTTGGGGATTTACGTGTGTGTGTGTGTGTGTGTGTGTCAGAGGGAATTATGAGAGTAAAGATAGAAACAACATAAGTAGGTCTCTGGGTTCTTTCTATACCCTTCCCTCTTTGACAACTTCCAACCTTTCATATCCCATTTGACACAGGCTTGGAGATTCTCTGTCAAAGATAAAAAAATAAAGATAGAAATATGTAGAGATAGATGTACATAATTCATAAACAGTAGTCTCTGAAGAAACAAAGGGATCATTTGATAAAAGTGCAAAAATACATCTGTGAAAGATGTTGTATGATGGTGTACTAGTTTGCTGAGCTCTCGTAATAAAGCACCATATACTGGGTGGCTTAAATAAGAGAAATTTATTTTTTCACAATCTTGGAGGCTAAAAGTCCAAGTTAAGGTGCTGGCAGGGTTGGTTTCTTCTGAGGCTTTTCTCCTTAGCTTGTACCTGGCACTTTTCTCCCTGTACCTTCACAGGGTCTTCCCTCTGTGTGTGTCCATGTCCAAATTTCCTCTTCTTATAAGGACATATATTAGAACTCCTTTATGGTTTTTTTTTAATTGTGGCAAAAGACACATCACCAAAAATTTAGCATCTTAACCATTTTGAAGTGTATAGTTAAGTAGTATTACATACATTCATACTGTTGTGCAATCATCACCATCCATCTCTAGAACTCTTTTCATCTTGAAAAACTGAAACTCTGTACACACTAAAAGTAAAAGCATATTCCTCCTTCCCCTCTGTCCTGGGATACCACCATTCTATTTTCTATCTCTATGAATCTGACTATTTAGGTACCTCATATAAGTGGAGTCACATAGTATATGTCTTTTGCGACCAGCTTATTTCTTTTAGCATAATGTCCTTGAGGTCCATCCACGTGGCAGCATGTGTCAGAATATCCATTCCTTTTAAGGTTAAATAATATTCTATTATTTGTATACATCACATTTTGTTTATCCTTTTATCCATACTTAGACACTTGGGTTGCTTCCACTTTATACATATTATGAATAACATTACTAAAGGAATGGGTGTACAAACATCCCTTTGAAATCCTGCTTTCAGTTCTTTTGGGTATATATAGATTTTGAATTGCTGGATCATATGGTGATTCTATTTTTAATTTTTTGAGAAACTGTCATACTGTTATACCATTTTATATTCCCATCAACAATGTATAAGGGGTTCCAATTTCCCCACATCCTCATCAGAAATTTTCTGGGTTTTTTTGAAGTATAGTTGATTTACAACATTATATTAGTTTCAGGTGTACAACATAGTGAATGAATATTTTTATAGATTATTTCACATCCCAAATATGAATGAAAACATATAGTATTTATGTCTGTCTGATTTCCTTCACTAAGTATAATATCCTCCAGGTCCATCTGTGTTGTTGCAAATGGCAAATTTTCATTCTTATTTATGGCATTCTTATTCGGGCTGATTTATATATATAATAGGTATATTATATATATAATATGTATACTATTAAATACCATCACATCTTCTTTATCCATTAACCTGTAGTTGGATACCTAGCTTGTTTCCATATCTTGGCTGTTGTAAATAATGCTGCTATGAACATTAGAGTACATGTTTTTTTGAGTTAGTGGTTACATTTTCTTCAGATATATACCCAGAATTGGAATTGTTGGATCATATTGTATTTCTACTTTTAATTTTTTGAGTAATCTCCATACTGTTTTCCATAATGGCTTTCCCAATTTACATTCCCACCAATAGTGACTAGGGTTCCCTTTTCTCCACATCCTCACCAACACTTATTTGTTGTCTTTTTGATGACAGTCATTCTAACAGTTGTGAGGTGATATCTCATTGTGGTTTTGATTTGCATTTCCCAGATAATTAGTGATGTTGATCATATTTTCATGTGCTTCTTGGCCATCTGTATTCCTTCTTTGAAAAAAAAAAAGTCTATTCAGGTCTTCTGCCCATTTTTAAATTGGATTGTTGCTTTTTTTTGATACTGAGTTGTATGAGCTCTTTATATATTTTGGACATTAACCCCTTATTTGTCATATCACTTGCAAATATCTTCTCCCATTCAGTAAGTTGTCTTTTTGTTTTGTTGATGGTTTCCTTCACTGTGCAAAAGCCTTTACATTTAATTAGATCCTATTTGTTTATTTTTACTTTGGTTTTACTTACCTAAGGATACAGATTGAAAAGAATATATTGCTAAGTCTTATGTCAATGCCTATGTTTTCTTCTAGGAGTTTTGGGATTTACAGTCTTACATTTAAGTCTTTAATCCCTTTTGAGTTTATTTTTGTATATGGTGTGAAGAATGTTCTAATTTCATTCATCTACATGTAGCTCTCTAGTTTTCTCATAATTGTTTACTAAAGAGACTGTCTCTTCTCTATTGTATATTTTTGCCACTCTTGTCATAAATTAATTGACCATATGTGCATGGGTTTATTTGTGGCTCTCTCTTCTGTTGCATTGATCTATGTGTCTATTTTTGTACCAGTACCATAGTGTTCTGATTATTGTAGCTCTGTAGTATAGTCTGAAGACAGGGAGGGTAATACTTGCACTTTGTTCATTTTTCTCAAGTTTGCTTTGGCAATTTGGGGTCTCGTTTCATAAAAATTTTAGGATTATTTAAGTTCTATGAAAAATATGGGTATTTTGAGAGGGATTACTAAATCTGTAGATTGCTTTAAGTAGTATGGACATTTTAACAATATTAATTCTAACAATCCATGAAAATAAGATATCTTTCCCTTTACATGTATCATCTTCAGTTTCCTTCATCAATGTCTTATAATTTTTAGAGTATAGGTCTTTCACCTCCTTGAAGTTTATTCCTAGATATTTTGTGTATTTCTTGATGCAATTGTAAATGAGATTGTTTTCTTGATTTCTATTTCTGATAGTTTATTACTACTGTATAGAAAAGCAACAGATTTCTGTATATTATCTCGTATCCTGCAACTTTACTGAATTCATTTATTCTAATAGTTTTTTGGTAGAGACTTAAGCGTTTTTTATATATACTATCATGTTATCTGCAAATAGTGACAGTTTTACTTCTCTTCCAATTTGGATGCCTTTTACTTCTTGTCTGATTGCTGAAGCTAGGACTTTCAATACTATGTTAAATAGAAATGGTGAGAGTGGCCATCCTTGTCTTCCTGATTTTAGATGAAAACTTATCAGTTTTTCACCATTGAGTATGATGTTAGCTGTGCGTTTGCATAAATTGTCTTTATTATGTTGAAATATGGTCTCTCTATACCCACTTTGTTGAGAGTTTTTATCATGAATCAGTGTTGAATTTTGTCAAATGCTTTTCCTGCATCTATTGAGATGATCATGTGATTTATATGTGTCTTGTTAATGTGTATTACATTGATTTTTTGTGGATATTGAACCATCCTCGCATCCCTGGAATAAATTCCACTTGATCATGGTGTATGATCCTTTTTATCTATTGTTGAATTTGGCTTGCTAATATTTTCTTAAGGATATTTGCATCCATATTCATCAGAGATAGTACCCTATAATTTTCTTTCTCCCCTCCTTCCCCTCCTCCCCCTCCCCCTCCTTCTCCTCTCCCTCCTCCCTCTCCCTCTCCCCTTTCTCTTCCACCTCCTCCTCCTCCTCCTCCTCCTCCTTTTTTGGTAGTGTCTTTGTGTGATTTGGTATCAGGTTAACGGTGGCCTGATATAATGGATTTGGGAGTGATCCCTCCTCTTCAATTTTTTTGAATAGTTTGAGAAGGATAGGTATTAAAAACTCTTCTTTATATGTTTGGCAGAATTCCCCTGTAAAGATGTCTGGTCCTGGACTTTTGTTTTTTTGGGAGCTTTTTGACTACTGATCCAATTTCAATACTAGTAATTGGTCTGTTCACATTATATATATTTTTCCTAATTCAGTCTTAAAAGATTGTATGTTTGTAGCAATGCATCCATTTCTTCTAAGTTGTCCATTTTGGGGGAATATAACTGTTCATAGTATTATGATTGTATTTCTGTGATATTGGTTGTAATTTCTCCTCTTTCATTTCTTATTTTGTTTATTTGGGTACTCTATCTTTTTTCTTAATGAGGCAGGCTTAAGGCTTATCAATTTTATCTTTTCAAAATAAAACAGCTCTTGATTTCATTGATATTTTCTATTGATTTTTGGTTTCTATTTTAATTATTTCCTCTCTGATCGTATTTCCTTCCTTCTGGCTTCATCTTTGTTCTTCTTTCTATAAATCTTTTAGATAGTAGGTTAGGTTGTTTAAGATGTTTCTTTGGTGGGCCTGTATTATTGGAAAATTCCATCTTAGAAGTGCTTTTGCTGCATCCCATGGGAAAAGGGTGTTTTTATTTTCATAGGTCTGAAGGTATTTACTGATTTCCTCCTTGATTTCTTCATTGATGTACTGGTTTTTTAGTAGCATGTTATTAGGCTCCACAAAAGGGTCCTCCACAGGTCTTTGCACATAAATCTACTCCTATCCCTGGTTTCTGCTGAAATGGCTGTTTGGATCAACAAGTCACAAACCTAATCTTTTTTAGAAAATGGTTTCCCAAGCATGCCCTAGATGTTTTCTCCTCAATAAATTCTAATTTTTTGCATATAAATAGGCTGAGAGTTTTCCAGATATTCAAGTTCTGGTTCCTTTTTGCTTAACAAATCTTTCTTCAGTTTCTCTCTTTCCACTCTCATTTTACTGTAAGAAGCAAGGTAAAACCAGAACATATCTTCAAGACTTTGTTTAGAAATATCAGCTAAATATCCAAGTTCATCACTTACAAGTTCTGTATTGAACAAAATTTAAAAACATAAAGTGGCAAAAAACATGGCCAAACTGTAATTAGGATCACCTTTCCTCCAGTTTCCAATAACACATCCCACCTTTCTGTCTGAGACAGTACCAGAAGCACTTTATTGTTCATATTCAACCAAAGTTCTGTTCATGATGATGTATGATATCTGTTCTATCTTCTAAGAAGATAGAAATTTTCTCTACAGTTCTTTTTCTGAGCCCTAACCAGAATTGCCTTTATTTGTTTTAAGTGTCATAATTTATTTTCAAGTTGTTATAACAATAACACACAAATTGCAGAAGATAAATTTTTAAAAGAGACTATATGTCAATCCTAATCTCCCAACTCGTCCCACCCTCCATGCATTAAATAGATAGCTGGCAGGAACATGCTATAAAGCACAGGAAGCTCAGCTCAGTGCTCTGTGATGACCTAGATGGGTGGGATGTGGGAGGTGGGAGGGAGGTCCAAGAGGGAGGGGATATAGGTATACATATAGTTGATTCATTTCGCTGTACAGCAGAAACTAACACAACATTATAAAGCAATTATACACCAATAAAAATTTTTAAAAAATAGAGACTATAAACCTAACAAGGTTATAACTAGAAACCTTAGCAATGATAATAAAAAAGCTCCCATTGTATATATGTACCACATCTTCTTTATCCATTCCTCTGTTAATGGACATTTAGGTTGCTTCCACGTCCTGGCTATTGTAAATAGTGCTGCAATGAATATTGAGGTGCATGTATCTTTTGGAATTATGGTTTTCTCTGGGTATACGCCCAGGAGTGGGATTCCTGGGTCATATGGTAGTTCTATTTTTAGTATTGTAAGGAACCTCCATACTGTTCTCCATAGTGGCTGTATCAATTTACATTCCCACCAACGGTGTAAGAGGGTTCCATTTTCTCCACACTCTCTACAGCATTTATTGTTTGTAGATTTTTTGGTGATGGCCATTCTGACCAGTGTGAGGTGATACCTCATGGTAGTTTTGATTTGCATTTATCTAATAATTAGTAACGTTGAGCTTTTTTTCATGTGCCTCTTGGCCATCTGTATGTCTTCTTTGGAGAAATGTCTATTTAGGTCTTCTGCCCATTTTTTCATTGGGCTGTTTGTCTTTCTGATATTGAGCTGCATGAGCTGTTTGTATATTTTGGAGATTAATCCCTTGTCAGTCACTTCATCATATTTTCTCCCATTCTATGTGTTGTGTTTTTGCTTTGTTTATGGTTTCCTTTACTGTGCAAAAGCTTTTAAGTTTAATTAGGTCTATTTGTTTATGTTTGGTTTTATTTTCATTACTCTGGGAGGTGGATCAAAAAAGATATTGCTGAAATTTATGTCAGACAATGTTCTGCTTATGTTTTTGTCTAAGAGTTTTACAGTATCTGGTCTTACATTTAGATCTTTAATCCATTTTGAGTTTATTTTTGTGTATGGTATTAGAGAATATTCTAATTTCATTCCTTTACATGTAGCTGTCCAGTTTTCCCAACAATGCTTATTGAAGAGACTGTCTTTTCTCCACTGTATAGTCTTGCCTCCTTTGTCACAGATTAATTGACCACAAGTGCATGGGTTTATTTCTGGGCTTTGTATCCTGTTCCATTGATCTATATTTCTGTTTTTGTGCCAGTACCATACTGTCTTGATTACTGAAGCTTTGTAGTATAGTCTGAAGTCAGGGAGCCTGATTCCTCCAGCTCTGTTTTTCATTCTCGAGAGTGCTTTGGCTATTTGGGGTCTTTTGTGTTTCCATACAAATTATAAAATTTTTTGTTCTAATTCTGTAAAAAATGTCATTGGTAATTTGATAGGGATTGCATTGAACCTGTAGATTGCTTTGGGTAGTATAGTCATTTTCACAATATTGATCCTTCCAGTCCAAGGACATGGTATCTCTCTCCATCTGTTTGTGTCATTTTTGATTCCTTTCATCAGTATCTTGTAGTTTTCTTTTGCCTCCTTAGGTAAGTTTATTCCTAGGTATTTTATTCTTTTTGTTGCAATGGTAAATGTGATTATTTCCTTAATTTCTCTTTCTGATTTTGTGTTGTTAGTTTACAGGAATGCAAGAGATTTCTGTGAATTAATTTTGTATCCTGCAACTTTACCAAATTCATTGATTAGCTCTAGTAGCTTTCTGGTGGCATCTTTAGGATTTTCTATATATAGTATCATGCCATCTGCAAACAGTGATGGTTTTACTTCTTTTCCAATTTGGATTCCTTTTATTTCTTTTTCTTCTCTGATTGCCATGACTAGGACTTCCAAAATTATGTTGAATAATAGTGGCGAGAGTGGACACCCTTGTCTTGTTCCTGGTCTTTCAGTTTTTCACCATTGAGAATGAAGTTTGCTGTGGGTTTTTTGTATATGGCCTTTATTATGTTGAGGTAGTTTCCTTCTATTCCCATTTTCTGGAGAGTTTTTATCATAAACGGGTATTGAATTTTGTTAAAAGTTTTTATGTGTCTATTGAGATTATCATATGGTTTTTATTCAGTTTGTTAATATGGTGTATCACATTGATTGATTTGTGTATATTGAGGAATCCTTGCATTCCTTGAATAAATCCCACTTGACCACAGACTGATCTTTTTATTCTGTTTTTAGATTCTCTTTGCTAGTATTTTGTTGAGGATTTTTGCCTTTATGTTCATTAGTGATATTGGTCTGTAATTTTCTTTTTTTGTGATATCTTTGGTTTTGGTATCAGGGTGATGGTGACCTCATAAAATGATCTTGGGTGTACTCCTCCCTTTGCAATTTTTTGGAAGAGTTTGACAAGGATTGGTGTTAGCTCTTCTCTAAATGTTTGATAGAATTCTCCTGTGAAGCCATCTGGTTCTGGACTTTTGTTTGGAAGTTTTTAAATCAAAGTTTCAATTTCATTACTTGTAATTGGTCTGTTCGTATTTTTTCCTGGTTCAGTCTTGGAAGGTTGTACCTTTCTAAGAATTTGTCCATTTCTTCCAGGTTGTCCATTTTATTGGCATATAGTTGCTTGTAGTAGAGCACAGAATTTGAGAGAGTATCCTAGATTATCCTGGTGGGCCAATCTAAATCCTGAAAAGCAGAGAACCTTTCCTGGTTGGGTCAGAGAAATGAGACATTGCTGAAGTTGAACATGGAAGAAGAGGACTATAAGCCAAGGAAAGCAGATGGTCTCTAGAAACTGCAAAAAGCAAGGAAACGAATTCTCCACAAGAGCCTCCAGAAGGAAAGCAGCCCTACCCATGCCTTGATTTTTACCTCAGTGAAACTCATGTTGGATTTCTAACCTAACTGAAGAACTGTAAGAAAATTAATTAGTGCTGTTTTAAGCCACGCCCTAAATTTGTGCTAACTTGTTATAGCAGTAATAGAAAAATAATGCAGAGTGTTACAGGAAAAGACTTCTGAGTTCACAGCATTGTTAGTGGTAATCATAGGGAGAAAAATCTTCATATTTTTTGTTTATCTTTAAAGAAGGTAAAATCTTACCAGGTGAGAATGTGTGTTAGGTGCATCCATTTATACCTTTGCATTTACTGCTCCTTAATTCAGTTGTGGAGAAGAATCAATTTCATACTGTAGATTTTTTGCTTACCTTGCATGGAAGAAAATTGTCCAGCTATTACCTTTTAAATTTGTCAAGGTTTGGACATATAAAAACCAGAATTGCCTTTAATGTCCATAGTACTACCAACAATATCTTTGAGGCAATATAGGCTTTTTCTAACATGTACCTCAAATTTTCTAACCTCTACTCATTTCCCAGTTCCAAATCCACTTATATATTTTAGGTATTTGTTACATCAGCACCTCACTTAGCACTGAGAACCTTTATCCCTGGAAGGTCACAAGTTCTCCAAAATTCTAAGCATTTAGTCAGAGGGTGGATACAACCTGTCAGAGTGACTAAGGAAGGATTCTCATATCAGATGGAATGTTAAGACCTGAGAGAGGACTGAGTAGATAATTAACCAAATTCTCATGGACTCAGGGTAGAAACTAAGATTCTCGGTCTTCTCTTACGTAATCGAACTTGGAAACATCTTTGTTTTTACGTGATGTCACCAAGAGGAGAGTTGGTTAAGACTTTACGAAGCCCATATCATTAATGAGGACTCCGTGAAGAAAGAGCAAAGTCAGCAGTTTGAGTCCAAGGACTCAGACCCTTGAGTCCTAATCAGACTGGAGACCCTTGAGCATCTTGGGACATTATTTAGTTTTTTCATTTTACCAGGAAGGGCCTAAACAAGGAGACTCTGGAAACCCTCTACTTCTTATTATATCAACATCCCCACTCCAGCATTCAACATGTCCCACTCTTTCTCCACCTGTCCCTCACTTTCCATTTACACATATTTTCTCAGGAATAATCGTAAGAATCGTTCACAAATCTGCTTGGTCTTGACCCCATAGATGTATGGGATTGACCATGGGTGTGAAGAGCAGATAGAAATTGGCAAGGAATATATGCACAGGTAGGGCAGCCTGGCAAGCCACACGGTGCATCACTGAGGAGATGACCACAGGTGTGTAAAAGGCTAAAATGGCACCTATATGGGACATGTATGTCCCAAAAACCTTGTAACAGGCCTCCTGAGAGGCAAGCTATAAAACTGCCTGAAGGATGAAGATATAAGACAGGATAATAAAGAACAGATCCAATACCACTATGAACATGGCCACAGTAATGCCATAGATATTGTTGAAGTGAGTGTCCCCACAGGCCAGCCTTACAACCGCCGTGTGCTCACAGTAGCAGTGGGCAATCACTGGACTTCAGCAGTGGTGTAAGCGTCTGAGCAGAAAGTGGAGTAGAGTCATTAGTGTCACAGCCCAAGTCACAGCAGCCATGCCAATCTTGGTGATAAGTGGTCTAGTAAGGTGTAGTGCAGTGGCTTGCAGATGGCCACGTAGTGGTCAAAGGCCCTTGCCAGCAGCACTGCCGACTCTATGACAGTGAAGGAGTGGAGAAAGAACATCTGGACCAGGCAGGCATAGAAGTTGATCTCTCAGTCCCTGAACCAGAATATGGCAAGCATTTTAGGCAGTGCTGAAGAAGAAAGGACCAGATCAGTGGTTGCCAACATGGCCAGGAAGAGGTACATGGCTTCATGAAGGGCTACATTAACCAGGATAATAAAAAAAAAGTGTGTAGTTTCCCAGCAGGACCAGAGTATAGGCAAAGCAGAAGGGAATGGAGATCCAGATATGCGAGTGCTCCAAACCTGGAATTCCTAGCAACAGGAAGGAGCTTGGATGGGTTGAGGTAATAATGGTTCCTGGAAATTCTTCTTGTTGATTTTCTTAGGCTCCTTCACCTTGGGAGAGTATTCAGGGCATATAGGATTAGAGAGATCAAGCTATGACATCCCACCTTGGAGGATTAATTCTTGATCCTGGTCCTAGTCTTCAAATAAAATCAGCTAGTCTTGAAAGATGTGAAGAAACATAATTCAGGTTTCCTGCCCACACAGAACTTTGTGTTTTATTGAGTAGGTAGTATTTTAAATATCAATAGAACTGATACTACACAACAGCTTTCATAAAAGAATGCAGAGAAGGTAGTGTTTTGTGTTCTTAATGATGACAGGATTGTACTGATAAAAGTGAAATGTATTTAAATTAACTGCTTTAGAAGACATATTTTTACCATACTACCTGCCAAACAAAATTCCCAACCACATATTCTGTCTTAATCTCTGGCTTGGATGCCTATATAAATCAAATAAACTGCAATTTCTAGTGCCCCAATTAATCATACAATGTTTACTTTCTCTAGAACTGTGCAATTGGATATGGTTGCCACTGATCACATGTGTCTATTTCTGTTAATTAAAATTAAATTAAAAATTCAATACCCCAGTCACACAAAACGCTTTAAGCGTTCAATAGCCACATGTGACTAGTGGCTACCAAATTGTACTTTTCAGATACAGAAAATTTCCATCCTTGCAGAAAGTTCATTGGAAGGAACTGTTCTGGTATGTATGTTCCAGGTGTTCTCAACACCCAGAAACCTCTAAATACAGCCCTGCCTGCCCCTTACTGAGAAAATCAGGAGCCTCATCTTTTGTCTCTCCGTCATCTAAATTCATGGTAACCTCTCTAGTCAAGGAACTCTACCTCCACCCATCTTCCAGCACCTTCATTTTCATCAAGAACTCTCATATTTAGCAAGACTGACCTCTTAATTCCACACAAAATATGCTTATTCTTAACAATCTTTAATCTCTGCCCCCCACCCTCATTTTTCTCCTTTCTTCTGTTAAATTACTGAACACTGAAGTTGCCCCGTTTTTATCCAGGTACTCTTCTCTACTTTTACAAGATCAACTTAATGAAGCTCTTCTGAGTATTAAATGAAATAACGTATTCAAACACCAAGGTCCATGAACAAAATAAGCACTAAAAAAGTTATTAGTCTCTTTTTCCAATAGGAAAAAATTGAGTTTGGAAAATTAAGTAATATCTCTAAAATACCAAAGCTAGTAGTATCAGGCAGCCAATTTTGTGTTTTAGCACTTTCCAAATCCAGTGTCCTAAAAATTGTGCCTTACTGTTTTCACCTAAACACCCAGAGGCAACATACATCAGCATATCCAGATTGGAAATAGACTAACTTATTTCCATGTGGTATGGGAAAATTTTAGAATCTAAGTTTTTGGCTCAAGTCATGACCACCACTTATTCTAGATACATGACCTTGTATAATACAAATCCATCTCTGTAAATAGGGAATTACACTGCCCTACCTTTATTTAAGAGTTGTAGAGAGAGTAAGTTCAATTATGTATAAAATCTTTGTATAATTCTTTACTGTTTACACAGCCTTAATTTTCATTTATGTTACTATATCTTAATAGAATTCTGATGTTTAAAGAAAAAGTCGTTGTTGATTAATGTCTACATAATCTTTCCTTCCATGATCTTATATCCTCCTCCAAATTTCTGCTCCTCTTCACATCAAAATATCAAGAAGTACTTCTGTATTCAGTCAACTCTCTCAAATCTCATTTGGAATTGATACATTGCAAATTGCACTGAAATTGCTCTCACTGGGGCCAGAAATGACATCCATATGATGGTACCATGGGCACTTACCTGCCTTCATTTAACTCTATTTTATAGCAGATTTTATTTGAATTGACCACTGTCCTCTTAAAATACTTTCTTAGCTCCCATAATATATCCACTCCTCACCTCCCTGACTTCTCTTTTTAGTTTCCTACTTCTGACCTTCCTCTAAATGTGCAATTTTTTCAGGTATTAAGCTTGAACTCTGTTCAATTTTTTTAAACATATTTATTGGAGTATAATTACTTCACAATTGTGTGTTTCTGCTATATAACAAAGTGAATCAGCTATACATATACATTTAACCCCATTTCTCATCCCTCTTGTGTCTCCCTCACACCCTCCCTATCCCACCCCTCTGGGTGCACAAAAAGCACCAAGCTGATGTACCTGTGCCATGTGGCTGCTTCCCACTAGCTATCTATTTTACATTTGGTAGTGTATATATGTGCATGCCACTCTCTCACTTCGTCCCAGCTTACCCTTCCCGTTCCCCATGTCTTTAAGTCCATTCTCTACATCTGTGTTTTTACTCCTTTCCTGCCCCTAGGTTCATCAGAACTTTTTTTTAAGATTTCATATATATATATATATATATATATATATATATATATATATATATATTTTAGATGTTTGTGTGAAGTTTTTTTAAGATTTTATATATATATATATATATATATATATATATATATATATATATGCATATGCATACAGTATTTTTCTCTTTCTGACTTACCTCACTCTGTATGACAGACTCTAGGTCCATCCACCTCGCTACAAATAACTCAATTTCGTTTTTTACAGCTGAGTAATATTCCATTGTATATATGTGCCACATCTTCTTTATCCATCCATCTGTCAGTGGACACTTCGGTTGCTTCCATTTCCTGGCTATTGTAAATAGTGCTGCAATGAACATTGTAGTACATGACTCTTTTTAAATTATGGTTTTCTCTGGGTATATGCCCAGTAGTGGGATTGCTAAGTCATATGGTAGTTCCATTTTTAGTTTTTTAAGGAACCTCCATACTGTTCTCCATAGTGGCTGTATCAATTTACATTCCCACCAACAGTGCAAGAGGGTTCACTTTTCTCTACACCCTCTCCAGCATTTATTGTTTGTAGAATTTTTGATCATGGACATTCTGACTGGTGTGAGGTGATAGCTCATTGTAGTTTTGATTTGCATTTCTCTAATTATTAGTAATGTTGAGCATCCTTTCATGCGTTTGTTGGCAACCTGTATATCTTCTTTGGAGAAATGTCTATTTAGCTCTCCTGCCTATTTTTGGATTGGGTTGTTTGTTTTTTAATATTGAGCTGCATGACCTGCTTGTATATTTTGGAGATAAATCCTTTGTCAGTTGCTTCATATGCAAATATTTTCTCCCACTCTGAGGGTTGTCTTTTTGTCTTGTTTACAGTTTCCTTTGCTGTGTAAAAGCTTTTAAATTTCATTAGGTCCCATTTGTATACTTTTGTTTTTATTTCCATTTCTCTATGAGGTCGGTCAAAAAGGATCTTGCTGTGATTTATGTCATGGAGTTTTCTGCCTATGTTTTCCTCTAAGAGTTTTATAGTATTTGGCCTTACATTTAGGTGTTTAATGCATTTTGAGTTTATTTTTATGTATAGTGTTAAGAAGTGTTCTAATTTCGTTCTGTTACATGTAGCTGTCCAGTTTTCCCAGCACTGCTTATTGAAGAGGCTGTCTTTTCTCCATTGCATATTCTTGCCTCCTTTATCAAAGATAAGGTAACCATATGTGCACATATTTATCTCTGAGCTTTCTATCCTGTTCCATTGATCTGTTTTTGTGCCAGTACCATACTGTCTTGATTACTGTTTCTTTGTAGTATAGTCTGAAGTCAGGGAGCATGATTCCTCCAGCTCCATTTTTCTTTTCTTTTCTTTTTTTTTAACTTTATTGGAGTATAATTGCTTTACAATTGTGTGTTAGTTTCTGTTTTTATAACAAAGTGAATCAGTTATACATATACATATGTTCCCATATCTCTTCCCTCTTGCGTCTCCCTCCCTCCCACGCTCCCTATCCCACCCCTGCAGGCGGTCACAAAGCACCGAGCTGATCTCCCTGTGCTATGCGGCTGCTTCCCAATAGCTATCTATTTTATGTTTGGTAGTGTATATATGTCCATGCCACGCTCTCACTTTGTTCCAGCTTACCCTTTCCCCTCCCTATATCCTCAAGTCCATTCTCTAGTAGGTCTGTGTCTTTACTCCCGTCTTACCCCTAAGTTCTTCATGACATTTTTTTTCTTAGATTCCATATATATGTGTTAGCATACAGTATTTGTTTTTCTCTTTCTGACTTACTTCAATCTATATGACAGACTCTGGGTCCATCCACCTCACTATAAATAACTCACTTTCGTTTCTTTTTATGGCTGAGTAATATTCCATTGTATATATGTGCCACATCTTCTTTATCCATTGATCCAATGATGGACACTTAGGTGGCTTCCATCTCCTGGCTATTGTAAATAGGGATGCAATGAACATTTTGGTACATGACTCTTTTTGAATTATGGTTTTCTCAGGGTGTATGCTCAATAGTGGGATTGCTGGGTCATATGGTAGTTCTATTTGTAGTTTTTTAAGGAACCTCCATACTGTTCTCCATAGTGGCTGTACCAATTCACATTCCCACAAGCAGTGCAAGTGTTCCCTTTTCTTCATACCCTCTCAATCATTTATTGTTTCTAGATTTTTTGATGATGGCCATTCTGACTGGTGTGAGATTATATCTCATTATAATTTTGAATTGCATTTCTCTAATGATCAGTGATATTGAGCATTCTTTCATCTGTTTGTTGGCAATCTGCCTATCTTTGGAGAAATGTCTATTTAGGTCTTCTGCCCATTTTTGGATTGGGTTGTTTGTTTTTTTGTTACTGAGCTGCATGAGCTTCTTGTATGTTTTGGAGATTGATCCTTTGTCATTTGTTTCATTTGCAAATATTTTCTTCCATTCTGAGGGTTGTCTTTGGGTCTTGTTTATGCTTTCCTTTGCTGTGCAAAAGCTTTGAAGTTTCATTAGTCCCATTTGTTTATTTTTATTTCCATTTCTCTAGGAGGTGGGTCAAAAAGGATCTTGCTGTGATTTATCTCATAGAGTGTTCTGGCTATGTTTTCCTCTAAGAGTTTGATAGTGTCTGGCCTTACATTTAGGTCTTTAATCCATTTTGAGCTTATTTTTGTGTATGGTGTTAGGGAGTGTTCTAATCTCATACTTTTACATGTACCTGTCCAGTTTTCCCAGCACCACTTATTGAAGAGGCTGTCCTTTCTCCACTGTACATTCCTGCCTCCTTTATCAAAGATAAGGTGACCATATATGCGTGGGTTTATCTCTGGGCTTTCTATCCTGTTCCATTGATCTATATTTCTGTTTTTGTGCCAGTACCATACTGTCTTGATTACTGTAGCTTTGTAGTATAGTCTGAAGTCAGGAAGCCTGATTCCTCCAGCTCCATTTTTCTTTCTCATGATTGCTTTTTCTATTCGGGGTCTTTTGTGTTTCCATACAAATTGTGAATTTTTTTGTTCTAGTTCTGTGAAAAATGCCATTGGTAGTTTGGTAGGGATTGCATTGAATGTGTAGATTGTTTTGGGTAGTAGAGGCATTTTTACAATGTTGATTCTTCCAATCCAAGAACATGGTATAGCTCTCCATCTGTTTGTATCATCTTTAATTTCTTTCATCATTGTCTTTTAGTTTTCTGCATAGAGGTCTTTTGTCTCCTTAGGTAGGTTTATTTCTAGGTATTTTATTCTTTTTGTTGCAATGGTAAATGGGAGTGTTTTCTTGATTTCACTTTCAGATTTTTCATCATTAGTGTATAGGAATGCAAGAGATTTCTGTGCATTCATTTTGTATCCCATTCCTTTAACAAATTCATTGATTAGCTCTAGTAGTTTTCTGGTAGTGTCTTTAGGATTCTCTCTATATAGTATCATGTCATCTACAAACAGTGACAGGTTTACTTCTTCTTTTCTGATTTGGATTCCTTTTATTTCTTTTTCTTCTCTGATTGCTGTGGCTAAAACTTCCATAACTATGTTGAATAATAGTGGTGAGAGTGGGCACCCTTGTCTTTTTCCTGATCTTAGTGGAAATGGTTTCAGTTCTTCACCATTGAGAACGATGCTGGCTGTGGGTTTGTCATATATAGCCTTTATTATGCTGAGATAAGTTTCCTCTATGCCTACTTTCTGGAGAATTTTTATCATAAATGCGTGTTGAATTTTGTAGAAAGCTTTTTCTGCATCTATTGAGAGGATTATATGGTTTTTATCCTTCAGTTTGCTAATATGGTGTATCACATTGATTTATTTGTGTATATTGAAGAATCCTTGCATTCCTGGGATAAACCCCACTTGATCATGGTGTATGATCTTTTTAATGTGCTGTTGGATTCTGTTTGCTAGTATTTTGTTGAGGATTTTTGCATCTATGTTCATCAGTGATATTGGCCTGTAGTTTTCTTTGTGACATCTTTGGTTTTGGCATCAGTGTGATGGTGGCGTCATGGAATGAGTTTGGGGGAGTTCTTCCCTCTGCTATATTTTGGAAGAGTTTGAGAAGAACAGGTGTTAACTCTTCTCTAAATGTTTGATAGAATTCGCCTGTGAAGCCCTCTGGTCCAGGGCTTTTGTTTGTTGGAAGATTTTAAATCATAGTTTCAATTTCAGTGCTTGTGATTTGTCTGTTTATATTTTCTATTTCTTCCTGGTTCAGTCTTGTAAGGTTGTGCTTCTCTAAGAATTTATCCATTTCTTCCAGGATGTCACTTTTATTGGCATATAGTTGCTTGTAGTAATCTCTCATGATCCTTTTTATTTCTGCCCTGTCAGCTGTTACTTCTCCTTTTTTATTTTTAATTCTATTGAGTCTTCTCTCTTTTTTTCTTGATGAATCTGGCTAATGGTTTATCAATTTTGTTTATCCTCTCAAAGAACTAGCTCTTAGTTTTATTGATCTTTGCTATCGTTTTCTTTTTTTTCACTTATTTCTGATCTGATCTTTATGATTTCTTTCCTTCTGCTAACTTTCGGGTTTTTTTTGTTCTTCTTTCTCTAATTGCTTTAGGTATAAAGATAGGTTGTTTATTTGAGATGTTTCTTGTTTCTTGAGGTAGGATTATATTGCTATAGACTTCCCTCTTAGAACTGCTTTTGCTGCATTCCATAGGTTTAGGATCATTGTGTTTTCATTGTCTTTGGTCTCTAGGTATTTATTTTTTATTTAATTTTTTTGTGATATGTGGGCCCCTCAGTGCTGCGACCCCCCCCCCCACTGCAGAGCACAGGCTCCAGACGTGCAGGCCCAGCGGCCACAGCCCACCGGCCCAGCCACTCCATAGCATGTGGGATCCTCCCAGACTGGGGCATGAACCCATGTCCCCCACACCGGCAGGCGGACACCCAACCACTGCTCCACCAGGGAAGCCCTCTAGGTATTTTCTGATTACCCTCTTTGATTTCTTCAGTGATCTCTTGGTTATTTAGTAGTGTATTGTTTATCCTCCATTTGTTTGTATTTTTTACAGATTATTTCCTGTAATTGATACCTAGTCTCATAGCGTTGTGATCGGAAAAGATACCTGATACAATTTCAGTTTTTGAAAATTTGCCAGGCTTGATTTGTGACCTAAGATATGATCTGTCCTGGAGAATGTTCCATGAGCACTTGAGAAGAAAGTGTATTCTGTTGTTTTTAGATGGATTGTCCTATAAATATCAATTAAATACATCTTCTTTAATGTATCATTTAAAGCTCATGTTTCCTTATTTATTTTAATTTTGGATGATCTGTCCATTGGTGAAAGTGGGCTTTTAAAGTCCCTTACTATGATTGTGTTACTGTCGATTTCTCCTTTTATGTCTGTTAGCATTTGCCTTATGTATTGAGGTGCTCCTATGTTGGGTGTGTAAATATTTACAAATGTTATATATTCTTGGATCAATCCCTTGATCATTATGTAGTGTTCTTCTTTGTCTCTTGTAATAGTGTTTATTTTAAAGTCTATTTTGTCTGATATGAGAATTGCTATGCCAGCTTTCTTTTGATTTCTATTTGCATGGAATATCTTTTTCCATCCCCTCACTTTCAGTCTGTATGTGTCCCTAGGTCTGACATGAGTCTCTTGTAGACAGCATATGTATGGTTCTTGTTTTTGTATCCATTCAGGCAGTCTATGTGTTTTAGTTGGAGCATTTAATCCATTTACATTTAAGGTAGTTATTGATATGTATCATCCTATTGCCATTTTCCTAATTGTTTTGCATTTGGGATTGTAGGTCTTTTCCTTCTCTTGTGTTTCCTGTTTAGAGAAGTTCCTTTAGCCTTCATTGTAAACCTGGTTTGGTGGTGCTGAAGTTTCTTAGCTTTTCCTTGTCTGTAAAGGTTTTAAATTCTCTGTCAAATGTGAATGAGACCCTTGCCTGGTAGAGTAATCTTGGTTGTAGGTTTTTCCCTTTCATCACTTTAAATATGTGTTGCCACACCCTTCTGGCTTGCAGAGTTTCTGCTGACAGATTACCTGTTGACATTATGGGGATTCCCTTGTATGTTATTTGTTGCTTTTCCCTTGCTGCTTTTAATATTTTTCCTTTGTATTTAATTTTTGATAGTTTGATCGATATGTGTCTTGGCATGTTTCTCCTTGGATTTATCCTGTATGGGACTCTCTGTGGTTCCTGGACTTGTTTGACTATTTCCTTTCCCATATTAGGGAAGCTTTCAACTATAATCTCTTCAAATATTTTCTCAGTCCCGTTTTTTTTTTTTTCCTCTTCTTCTTGTGGGACCCCTATAATTCGAATGTTGGTGCATTTATTGCTGTCCCAGAGGTCTCTGAGACCGTCCTCAATTCTTTTCATTCTTTTTATTCTGCTCTGTGGTAGTTATTTCCACTATTTCATCTTCCAGGTCACTTATCTGTTCTTCTGCCTCAATTATTCTGCTATTGATTCTTTCTAGAGAATTTTTAATTTCATTTATTGTGTTGTTCATCACTGTTTGTTTACTTGTTAGTTCTTTTAGGTCCTTGTTAAACGTTTCTTGTATTTTCTCCACTCTGTTTCCTAGCTTTTGGATCATCTTTACTATCATTACTCTGAATTCTTTTTCAGGTAGGCTGTCTACTTCCTCTTCATTTGTTTGGTCTGGTGGGTTTTTACCTTGCTCCTTCATCTGCTGCATATTTCTCTGTCTACTAATTTTGTTTAACTTACTGTGTTTGGGGTCTGCTTTTTGCTGGCTTCAGGTTTGTAGTTCCTGTTGTTTTGGGCCTTTGTCCCCAGTGGATAAGGTTGGTCAGTGGGTTGTGTAGGCTTCCTGGTGGAGGGGACTGGTCCCTGTGTTCTGGTGGATGAGGCTGGATCTTGCCTTTCTGGTGGGCAGGACCACATCCAGTGGTGTGTTTTGTGGTGTCTGTGACCTTATTATGATTTTAGGCAGCCTCTCTGCTGATGGGTGGGGCTGTGTTCCTGTCTTGCTAGTTGTTTGGCATAGGGTGTCCAGCACTGAAGCTTGCTGGTCATTGAGTGGAGCTGGGTCTTAGCATTGAGATCGAGATCTCTGGGAGAGCTTTCGCCGTTTGATGTTATGTTGGGCCAGGGGGTCTCTCATGGACCAATGCCCTGAATTTGGCTCTCTCACCTCATAGGCTCAGGCCTGACACCCAGCCAGAGCACGAAGACCCTGTCAGCCACTTGGCTTAGAAGAAAAGGAAGAAAAAATAAAGAAAGAAAAAAATAATTAAAAATATACTATTTAAAATTTAAAAAATTAAACAGTAATAGAAAAAAGAAAGAACAACCAATCCAAAAAACAACTCCACCAATGAGAAGAAGTCCTAAGAGCTATCCCCCCCCACAAAAGATAAAGGAAATACAGAACCCTAGGACAAATGGTAAAGGCAAAGCTATACAGACAAAATCACACAAAGAATCATCCACATACACACTCACAAAAAGAGAAAAAGCAAAAAAATATATACACCTATATATTAAAAAAAGGAAGCAAGCAACCAAATCAATAAACAAATCTACCAAAGATAATAAGTTCTAAGTACTAAACTAAAACATAAAACCAGAAACAAATTAGATGCAGAAAGCAAATCCCATGTCTATTGTTGCTCCCAAAGTCCCCCGCCTTAATTTTGGAATGATTTGTTGTCTATTCAGGTATTCCAGAGGTGGAGATTTAATCCATTGCTCCTGAGGCTGCTGGGAGAGATTTCCCTTTCTCTTCTTTGTTCACACAACTCCTGAGGTTCAGCTTTGGATTTGGTCCTGCCTCTGCTTGTAGGTCACCTGAGCACGTCTGTTCCCCGCCCAGACAGGACGGGGTTAAAGGAGCAGCTGATTAGGGAGCTCTGCCTCACTGTATCCCGGGGGAGGGAGGGCTACGGAATGCGGGGAGATCCTGTGGTGCCAGAGGCCAGGGTGATGTTGCAACAGCCTGAGGCGTGCCTTGTGTTCTCCCAGGGAAGTTGTCCCTGGATCACGGGACCCTGGTAGTGGGGGGCTGCACAGACTTCCAGGAGGGGAGGTTTGGATAGTGACCTGTGCTTGCACACAGGCTTCTTTGTGGAAGCAGCAGCAGCCTTAGTGTTTCATGCCTGTCTCTGGTGTCTGCACTGATAGCCGTGGCTCACGTCTGTCTCTGGAGCTCATTTAGGCAGCGCTCCGAATCCCCTCTCCTCATGCACTCCGAAACAGTGGTCTCTTGACTCTTAGGCAGGTCCAGACTTTTTCCTGGACTCCCTCCTGGTTAGCTGTGGTGCACTAGCCCCCTTCAGGCTGTGTCCAGACAGCCAACCCCAGTCCTCTCCCTGGGATCCGACCTCCGAAGCCTGAGCCTCAGCTCCCAGCCCCAGCCCGTCCTGGTGGGTGAGCAGACAAGCCTCTCAGGCTGGTGAGTGCTGGTTGGCACTGATCCTCTGTGCGGGAATCTCTCCGCTTTGCCCTTTGCACCCCTGTTGCTGCGCTCTCCTCCGTGGCTCCGAAGCTTCCCCCCACCCACCCCCCTTCTCCCCCAGTGTGGCTTCCTAGTGTTGGAAACTTTTCCTTCTTCACAGCTCCCTCCCAGAGGGGCATGTCCCATCCATATTCTTTGGTCTCTGTTTTTCCTTTTTTTCTTTTGCCCTACCCAGGTACATGGGGAGTTTCTTGCCTTTTGGGAGGTCTGAGATCTTCTGCCAGCGTTCAGTAGGTGTTCTGTAGGAGTTGTTCCACGTGTAGATGTATTTCTTATGTATTTGTGGGGAGGAAGGTGATCTCCACATCTTACTCTTCCACCATCTTGAAGGTCCCTCCTCACTGTGTTCAATTCTACATTCATACAACATTCAGTAAATATATTTAGTAAATTTACTAGAGATTTTAAATACATTTACTGAATAGGTTAAGGATATATCAGTGAACAATACAGATTGACCTCTGAGTAAAAGAAATTTCTAAAACATGGAGAAGGATAATAAAAGGAGATAGTGATTAAATTATATATTACATTTAAAGGTACTCAATGTTATATAATTATATTTAAAGATAGGGTGATGAGAATATGGATTTGGGGGGTGTGGTGTGAAATGTTTAATAAAGAGATCAAAGTAGACCTCATTGGGAAATTAATTTGAGCAAAGATTGAATGAGGAAATAAATTAGCTAGATCTCTTTAAAAGGCAGACTCTAGATTCCATGCAGATGATTTATATGTTGAAATTATACCAGGGAAGAAGAACAAGATGAAGAGTGAAACATAAAAGCAGGGAAATCTGATCCAAAGATACAGTGCCAAGATGGGTAATGCTGTGATCAACTATTAACTGTGTCCAATTCCATATGAAGAACAATGTATATGTCCCCTCAGAATTGTTCACTCAGGATATGGAAGAAGGGACTATTTATCCACTGGCTTCCACCAGGAACCCAGTTCAAGGGTTGACCCAAAGAGTGTTAATTTATTCATACTTCCAGGTTCACATATGCTTCAGAATAGCTGAGCAGTTTCTCTCAGGTGTTTCATTCAATGGAGCAGAGAAACCCAGGGGCAGGATGTAGCTGAGTAATGTGCTACTAGGCTATATCTGCACTCAATGGTTGCCACAGCAATGGCTAAAACAAATATGTGTATGAGAGATGGTAAGACAGGCAAAAAAGATGTAGAATATAAGGAGTTACTCCTAGGGGAAAGTCACTCAAAGAATAGGGACTAGGCAGAGCAAACGCCCTAAGACATAAATATGCCTGGTATTCAAAGATCAGCTAGGAGCCAATGTAACTAGAATGAAGTGAATAAATGAGCAATTTATAGAGATTGTAAAAGTGGGGCCAGATCACATAGGGCCTTGTAGGCCTTTGTAGAACTTTGCAAATGTTCCCCGTTTCTCTCACATTCAAAGAGATTGTTTTCAACAGAAGTGACATATTTGACATATTTTTTGAAAGTTTGCTCTGGCTTCTATAATGAGATCAGCACATAGGAATAAGGGTAGACGCAGAGAGAAGAGTCAGGAGCTACTGCAGTAATCCAGGAAAGTCTCAGAACCAAAGTGACAGCATATGTGATGAGAACTATTCAGATTTGGCATATATTTCGTTAAAGTGCCATTGTATTTTTTTTGACAGATTAGATTTAGGAGTGAGAAAAGGGAGTCAAAGGTGACACCAAGATTTTTGGCTTAAACAACTAAAAGGAAGGAATTGTTATGAACTCAGATGAAGGTGTGGAAGGGAAGATCAAGATTTCAGTTTTTGGCCTGTTGAGTTTGAGACGTCAATCAGTAATCCAAGTGAACATATCAATACATTTGGATATACGAGTTTGAAGTTTGAAGGAGATTTTGGCTGCTGATATAAACTTTAGATCATTATCATTTAGATAATATTAATAGTTGTGAAACTGAGATCACCAAGACAGTGAGTGTTCATAAAGGGAAGAGAACCAAGAACTGAATCCCAATATTAAGAGCTGGAGTAAAGGAGGACTTGGGGTGAATGGAGGAAGAGTCAGCAAAAGAGACTGAGAATGGGCAACCCATCAGAAAATTTAAGATTATGTGCTATCTTGATAGGCTGTTGGATGTAGCATATTAAGGAGAAGGGAATTATTACCATGCTAAATGCTACTGATAAGTCAAATAATTCTCAAACAGAGAATCAGCCTTATGTTTAGAAATGAAATAAATTGGATACCTTGGTAAGAAAAATTTGCTCGAATAGAAAGTGGCAAAACCTAATTTGACTGAGTTAGGCAAAAAAAATCAGAAGAATTGAAGTCATTAGTTAACATGACTCACTGTTTTGAGGAGGTATGCTGCAAAGACCAGCGGTAAAAGAGGCACTGGCGTCAGAGGAAAGTAGAATAAAGTTGTTGGTTGTACACGCAAGCATGCATAGGTGTGTGTGAAAATGGCGTGTTTTTAAACTGAAGAGAATTATCCAGTGGCAAGAGAAAACAAATATAGAAGGCAAACACTGCTTCTGAAACGTCCTTGAACATTGTCCTGTTTATAGGTTTTCTACTTGTTTACTATGGATTTAGCTCTAAGATCCTAAAATTTCACATATAAGCTTGCATATTTTACCTTCCCTCTAAGCTGCAAAGTAGTATATCCAACTGTCTACTTAATATCCCCACATAGCAGTCTTGCAGATATCGCAGCCTACCATGCTTGAGGCAGAAAACTTGACTTCTGCCCTCCATGTGCATTTCATATCTCAGTACATAATATCCCCTCCAACCAGTCTCTCAACCTAGAATCAAGTCAACCTTGGTTCTACACTTTATTTCCTACACCATATTCATTCTATCAGAAGGTCCAGTTGGGTCAATCTCCACAGTAAATCTCAATATTGCCTACTCCATTTCAATCAAGACACCACCTCTCAGTTACCCAGTAGTGGAACAAAATACCCTTAACAAGTATACAGAGGTGTTCTCTGTTTTTGTTCTCCAATATCTATATTTCCACAAAAACTCACCATACTGTGAAGTGAAGTGGTCTGAAGTGAAAGGACTGTGCTTTATTCACTGCAATATTCCAACCCTTGCCATACACAGTAGGTGTTAGACATTTCACCAGATGAAATATGAACAACCATACTACTGGAAATGTCTTCTCACTTTTTCCTGATGAATCTTCTCATCTGACCCAGACTGAATCTTGTTGGTTATCTTCTAATTTAAAATACATCCAGGGTGGAAGTTCCAAGACCCCACCACCACCAACACCCTTGGTTGCCTGCAGCAGAATAAACTTCTCATTTGAAAGTATTTTCCCCAGGTCTTACTAATATTTGTCCATATTTTCCAGGAACAAGAACTTGTCTATATAAGAAACAATCTCAGTGACAACAGAAATTTTTTTTTTCCTCAGTGCAGAGAAGAGTGAATGCCACACAACAGACCCTCTATAAATGACTGTTAATGATCCCACATACCTGTTGCAACATTACCCTCTATAAATGTGCATTTTTCACAAATCCAAACATGTTTCACGTTATCTCTGAGTCTCTACATCCCACCGACTTGATCTTGACCTTCTGAACATAACTGACCACCCTGTGACCTGTCCATCCTTTTTCACCAAAGAAAAAGTTCTGTTCTATCCAATTTCTTCCCCCAAACACAGGGTGTCCAACAGTGCATGAACATCATTTCTGTTGAAGCTTATCAAAAATACACCCCTCCCAGAATCAGAACCTCAGAATAGGAGATAAAATGGAGACAGGCTTCTTCTTCTAATATCCAGGACCCAGAAATCTACTTGTAGTTAATGTTTTGTCCAGCCTATACTCTCTTTCAAGAGCCAGAATGTCCACAACAGATTACAGAGCTTGTCTTCTATTTCATTGTTTTCCCCCAAAGTGCTTAAATGTGCCACCCTATGCAAAAAATAATCAGTTAATAATTGCATCTATTTTGTAGTCTAATCTATGTCTTAAGAGGATACCAGAATGATGAATTTTAAGAGACAGGAAGATAGTCTCTTACCTAACGTCCTTCAAGTATGTGACTTGTGGAAGAAAAACCTATAAGAAATGTAACTCTTACCTCTCTCTCTGCATCTTCCTAGTGCAGGCCTCATTTTCTCTCTCCTAACTTATGCAGAAGCTTCTTAATTGGGGCAGGGATTCTGGTGGAGTATGGAGGAGGAATGATAGAGAAGTGACAGGATCCAAGCTAATGTAATCAGCTAAAACTTCTTGGAGGTGAACCACAGTGTTTGACATAGAAAGAAGGCAGCCGTCCTCTGTAGCGGAGGGAGTATCTGGAGTTTGTAGACAAAGCATTTAGGTTAAACTGTCAAGACTTATGTCCACTCAGTTGAAGAGCCAAATTAGAGGCAATAAAGGAATAGGGATTGGACAGGAAGCTGATGTCTAAGACCAGCACTGGGTGTGGGAGGTAACTGAGCATGCCCCCATCCTTTCCCACTTACCACACCTGTGCCACCTCTTTCCTGTTTCCCCTAGTTTAAGCTCTGCCCACAGCCTTTAGTCTGAAGTAGCATTCTTGGCCCTGTCCATTACCTCCATGCAAATTCAGTACAGCCTTCCTCTTCCAGTGAGAAAAGTATGGGAAGGAGGGAGTTAGGAAGGGAACAGCTGGTTTTATCCTCACAAACCTCTGATTTTCTCCCAAAAGGATATGGAAACAGAAACTGCTGCACTTGAATAGGGTCCTTAGGGGCTCATGGAAGTCTCTGGCCTCTTCTCTATGGGTTGGCACAAGGGGACTCCACTGACCCAGGGCTCCCACCCCTAGGGTTTCCTGCAGCCCATGTCCTCGTCCCTTTTATGGTCTTAAGTCATGTCTCCAAGGGGTCATGCTTCAATCTCTAGAGACTGTCAGCACCTCAGGTAAAGCCTGCTTGTATCTTGGTCTTTGATGTGCTTAACTTTACCTCTACACCCTCCTCGCTGAGTCTCCTAGAACAGAGAGCCACATTGGAATATATAAACTACAACCAACTCCTGTCTGTGATTGGGAAGGGCAGAACCAGGCTTAACCAAGTCAATGTATCTGGTAGGTTTTGTTTTCATACAAGTTACGTATCGGTCTGAGCTAGGCATTCATTTCCAGCTTGTAACTTTGGATTGGCACTTCCTCAGTTGTGTTCTATTTCTTATATCTAAAATGGAGATAATATTCCCAATCTTTCCTAATTACAGGGAGAAGGGAGGATCTATGTATATAATTGAGAAGCCATTATTAATATAATTGAATATTATCAATAATTACCAATCATCGATCAATAATAAAGGGTAACATCCTATCTACAACTGACCTCAACGTCTGCTACTTTTCGAAGGCCTGAGAAGGAAACTGGTTTGTACCAGGGTCTGATATGGACTTTGTCTGGCATAATTTCCTATAATGCTTTTATTTGAAAGATGTTCTTTCCATTATTTTGTTTTACATTATTGTGGTAAGAACACTTAAAATTTGTTAAGACGATAGAGCTCATGTTAAGTGTACAATAAATTATTGTTGACTATAGGTACAATTTTGTATAGCAGTTTACCCTAACTGAAATTTTATGCCTGTTGATTAATAATTCCCTATTTCCTGCTCCCCCAATTCCTGGTAACCACTATTCCAGTCCTTGATTTTATGGATTTAACTATTTTAGATACTTCATATTAGTGGAACCCTGCAGTATTTGTCTTTCTGAGTCTGGTTTATTTCATGTAATATAATATACTCAAGGTCCATCCATGTTTTGCATATTGCAGAATTTCTTATAAGGCTGAATAGTATTACATTGAATATATACACCATATATTTTTTATCCATTCATCTGTCGATGAACTTGTCAATCTGACTGGTGTGATGTGATATCTCATTTTGGTTTTGATTTGCATTTCTCTGATAATTAGTGACAATGAGCATTTTTTTCCAATACCTTTTGGCCATTTGAATGTCTTCTTTGTGAAAATGTCTATTCAAGAGTTGAGCCCATTTTAAAATGGGATTATTAGTTTTTATATTATTGAGCTGTATCAATTCCTTATCTTTTGGTGATTAACCCCCTATCAAATACATGTCTTGCATGTATTTTTCTCACATTCCATAGGTTACCTCTTCACTCTGTGGATTGTTACCTTTGCTGTGCAGAAGCTTTTTTGGTTTGATATAGTTCCATTTGTATTTTTGCTTTTGTTTCCTATACTTTTGGTGTCATGAAGTTTCCCCTATGTTATCTTCTAGGAGTTTTACAGTTTCAGGTCTTATGTTCTAGTTTTTAATCCATTTTAATTTTTATATGCAGTATAAGATAAAAACACAATTTTCTTCTTTTACATATGGATATACAGTTTTCCCTACCCCATTTGTTGAAGACACTATCCTTTCCTTATTGGCCATATATAGGTGGATTTATTTCTGTGTTCTCTATTTTGTTCAATTTGCCTTGGTATCTGTATTTATGCCAATACCATTACCATTTTGATTATTATAGCTTTGAAGTCAGGAAGTGTGTCTCATCTTTTGTTCTTTTTTCTCAGGATCAGTTCAACTATTCATGGTCTTCTATAGTTCCATGCAAATTATAGAAATCATTTTCTTAGTCTGTAAAGTAAGTATGAGATTTTGTTTTGTTTTGTTTTGTTTTTTGCAGTACATGGGCCTCTCACTGTTGTGGCCTCTCCCATTGCAGAGCACAGGCTCCAGATGCGCAGGCTCAGCGGCCATGGCTCATTGGCTCAGCCGCTCCGCGACACGTGGGATCCTCCCAGACCAGGGCACAAACCCGTGTCCCCTGCATCGGCGGGCGGACTCTCAACCACTGCGCCACCAGGGAAGCCCTAGTCTGAGATTTTTATAGGGGTTTATTGAATCTGAAATGTCACTTTTTGTAGTATGGACATTTTAATGATATTAAGCCTTCCAATCCATGAACACAAAATTGACACAAATAAGTGGAAAGACATCCCAATTTCTTCATCAATGTCCTATAGTTTTCAAAGTACAGGTCTTTCACCTCCTTGGTTAAATTTATTCATAAGTGTTTTATTCTTTTCAATGCAATTGTCAATGGGATTATTTTCTTAATTTCTCTCTTTTTAAAATTGAAGTATAGTTATTACATATTTCTTCAGATTCTTTCCCCATTATAGTTTATTACAAGATATTGAATATAGTTCCCTGTGCTATACAGTAGTTCATTGTTTATTTTATATATAGTAGTTTGTATCTGCTACTCCTAAACTCCTAATTTATCCCTTCCCTGCCTCTTGCCCCTTTGGCACCCATAAGTTTGTTTTGCTATGTCTGTGAGTCTGTTTCTGTTTTGTAAATAAGTTCATTTGTATCATTTTTTTAAGATTCCACGTATGAGTGATATCATATGATATTTGTCTTTGTCTGACTGACTTCACTTAGCATGATAATCTCTAGGTTTATCCATGTTGCTGCAAATGGCATTATTTCATTCCCTTTTGTGGCTAATACTGCATTGTTTATATATATATACCACATCTTCTTTATTTATTCATCTGCCAGTGGACACCTATGTTGCTTCCATGTCTTGGCTATTGTAAATAGTGCTTCAGTGAACAGTGGGGTGCATGTATCTTTTCGAATTATGGTTTTCTCCAGATATACGCCCAGGAGTGGAACTGCTGGATTATATGGTAATTGTATATTTAGTTTTTAAAGAAACCTTCATACTGTTCTCCATAGTGGCTGCACCAATTTACATTCTAGCCAACAGTATAGGAGGGTTCCCTTTTCTCCACACCCTCTCCAGCATTTATTATTTGTAAACTCTTTGATGATAGCCATTCTGACTTGTGTGAGTTGATACCTCATTGTAGTTTTGATTTGCATTTCTCTAATAATTAGTGTAGTTGAGCATCTTTTCATATGCCTACTGGCCATGTGTATGTCTTTGGAGAAATGTCTATTTACATCTTCTGCCCATTTTTTGATTGGATTGTTTTTATGTTGTTGAGTTGTGTGCGCTGTTTGTATATTGTGGAAATTAATCCCTTATCAGCTGCATCATTTGCAAATATTTTCTCCCAGGCAGTACATTGTCTTTTTGTTTTGTTTACGGTTTCCTTTGCTGTGGAAAAGCTTATAAATTTGATTAGGCCCCATTTGTTTATTTTTGCTTGTATTTCTATTGCCTTGGGAGACTGACCTAAGAAAACACTGGTACAGTAAGTCCCCTACATATGAACAAGTTCCATCCTGAGAGCACATTCATAAGTCCAATTTGTTTGTAAGTCCAACGAAGTTAGCCTAGGTACCCAGCTAACACAACTGGCTATATAGTACTGTACTGTAATAGGTTTATAATACTTTCCACATAAATAATACATAAAGCACAGTAGTAGCAGCTGCATTACCACTGCTTTTACGCTTGCTTCCGGACATCCTGGGCTTTAAATAGATACTGTACTACTGTACTGTAAAGTACACAAAAACACGACCACTTGTACAGGATGCATGCACATGACAATATATGCCAGACAAGTGAACTTATGTGATTGGACATGTGAATGCATGTTCACTTCTTTGAAAGTTTGGCACTTGAAGGTTTGTATGTAGGGGACTTACCATACAATTTATGTCAGAGAATGTTTTGCCTATGTTCTCTTCTAGGAGTTTTATGATGTTATGTCTTATATTTAAGTCTAAGCCATTTTGAGTTTATTTTTGTGTATGGTGTGAATTAGTATGCTAAGTTCATCTGTATGTGGCTGTCCAGGTTTCCCAGCACTATTTGCTGAAGAGACTGTCTGTTCTCCACTGTATATTCTTGTTTCCTTTGTTGAAGATTAATTGACTCTAGGTGTGTGGGTTTATTTCTGGGCTCTCTGTTTTATTGATCCATATGCCTGGTTTTTGTGCTAATACCACACTGTTTTGATTACTGTTGCTTTGTAGTATTGTCTGAAGCCTGGGAGTGCTATGCCTCAGCTTTGTTGTTTTCCCTCAGGATTGCTTTGGCAATTATGGGTCTTTGGTGGTTCTGTATAAATCTTTTCACAAAACTAGAATAAATAATGATAAGTGTCATGGGTAATTTGATAGGGATCACATTGAATCTGTGGATTGCTTTGGGTAGTATGCCCATTTTAACAATGTTAATTCTTCTAATCCAAGAGCATGGGATAGCTTTCCATTTCTTTTTAATTCTTCAGTGTTTTATGGTTCTCAGCATATAAGTCTTTCACCTCCTTGGTCAGGTTTATTTCTATGTACTTTATTTTTATTTTTTGATGGAATTTTAAAATGTATTGTTTTTCACTTTTTCTGATATTTCATTGTTAGTGTAAAGAAATGCAACAGATTTCTGTATGTTAACCTTGTATCTTGCTACCTTGCTGACCATATATGGTACCATGTCATCTGCATATAATGACAATGTTACCTCTTCCCTTCCAATTTGGATACCTTTTATTCCTTTTTCTTTACTGATTTCTGTGGCTTGGACCAATACTATGTTGAAAAGAAGTGGTGAGAGTGAGCATGCATATCTTATTCCAGATTTTAGTGGGAAGGCTTTCAGCATTTCACTGAGTATTATGTTGGCTGTGGGTTTGTCATAAATAGCTTTTATTATACTGAGATATGTTCCCTCTATGCCCACTTTGGTAAGTTTTTTTATCATGAATGGATGTTGAATTTTATCAGATGCTTTTTATGTATCTATTGAGATGATCAGGTGGTTTTTAATCTTGTGTTGATGTGATGTACCACACTGATTGATTGGCATATGTTTTCATTTTTTTAATTTAATTTTTATTTTATATTGCAGTATAGTTAATTTAAAACATTGTGTTAGTTTCAGGTGTACAGAAAAGTGATTCAGTTGTACTTATACATATATCCATTCTTTTTAAAATTATTTTTCCCATATAGATTATTACAGAATATTGAGTAGAGTTCCCTGTGCCATACAGTGGGTCCTCATTGATTATCTATTTTATATATAGTAGTGTGTATATGTTAATCCTAAACTCCTAATTTATCCCTCTCCCCCAACCATAAGTTTGTTTTCTAAGTCTGTGAGTCTGTTTTTGTTTTGTAAATAAGTTCATTTGTGTAATTTTTTTTGATTCCACATATAAATGATATCATAAGATATTTGCTTCCTTTGTCATAAATTGACCATAGGTGCATGGGTTTATTTCTGGGCCTTCTATCCTTTTCCACTGATCTATATTTCTGTTTTTGTGCAGGTACCATAGTGTTTTGATGACTGTAGTTTTGTAGTATAGTCTGGTCAGGGAGCCTGATTCCTGCAGTTCCATTCTTCTTTCTCAAGATAGTTTTGGCTATCCAGGGTCTTCTGTGTTTCCATACAAGTTTTAAAATTATTTGTTCTAGTTCTGTGAAAAAAAATGTCAGTGGTAATTTGTTAGGGATTGCATTTAATCTGTAGATTACCTTGGGTAGTATGGTCATTTTGACAGTATTGATTCTTCCAGTACAAGAACATGGTATAACTTTCCCTCTGTTTGTGTCATCTTCTATTTCTTTCATCAGCATCTTATAGTTTTCAGAGTACATACAGGTCTTTTTTCTCCTTAGGTAGGTTTAATCCTAGATATTTTATTCTTTTTGATGCAATGCTAAATCAGATTGTTTCCTTAATTTATCTTTCTGGTGTTTCATTGTTAGTGTGCAGAAATGCAAGTGATCTCTATGTATTAATTTATACTGCAACTTTACCAAATTCATTGATGAGCTCTACTAGTTTTCTGGTAGAATCTTTAGGATTTTTCTATGTACAGTATCATGCCATCTGCAAATAGAGACAGTTTCACTTCTTTTCCAATTTGTATTCTTTTAATTTCTTTTTCTTCTGATTGCTGTGGCTAGGACTTCCAAAACTGTTAAATAAAAGTGGTGAGAGCGGACATCCTTGTCTTTTCCTGATCTTAGAGGAAATTCTTTCAGTTTTTCACCATTGAGTATGATGTTAGCTGTAGGTTTGTCATATATGGCCTTTATTATGTTGAGGTAGGTTCCATCTATGCCCAATTTCTGGAGAGTTATTATTATTATAAATGGGTGTTCAATTTTGTCAAATGCTTTTTCTGCATCTCATGTGATGATCATATGGTTTTTATTCTTCAGTTTGTTAATGTGGTATATCACACTGATTGTGGATTTGAAGAATGCTTACATCCCTGGGATAAATCCCAACTGATCATGGTGTATGATCCCTTTAATGTACTGTTGGATTCTGTTTGCTCGTACTTTGTTGAGGATTTTAGCAACTATGTCCATTAGTGGTACTGGCCTGTAATTTTCTTTTTTTGTGGTATCTGTCTGGTTTTGGTATCAGGGTGATGATGGCTTTGTAGAATGAGTTTGGGAGTGTTCCTTCCTCTGCAATTGTTTGCAATATCTTTAGAAAGATAGGTGTTGGCTCTTCTCTAAATGTTTGATAGAATTCGCCTGTGAAGCCATCTGGTCTTGGACTTTCATTTGTTGGGAGTTTTTAAATCAGTTTCAATTTCAGTACTTGTGTCCAGTCTGTTCATATTTTATATTTAATTCCTGGTTCAGTCTTGGAAGGTTGTACATTTCTAAGAATTTGTCCATTTCTTCCAGGTTGTCCATTTTATTGGCATACAGTTGTATATAGTAGTCTCTTATGATCCTTTGGATTTCTGTGAGGTCTGTTGTAACTTTTTTGTTTTTAATCTTATTGATTTTAACCCTCTCCCTTTTTTTCTTCATGAGTCTGGTTAAAGGTTTATCAATGCTGTTTATCTTTTCAAAGAACCTGGCTTTAGAAAAGATCAATGACACTATTGTTTTCTTCATCTCTATTTCTGCTCTGATCTTTATGATTTCTTTCCTTCTACTCACTTTGGGTTTTCTTTGTTCTTCTTTCTCTAGTTGCTTTAGGTGTAAGGTTAGGTTGTTTGAGATGAGATTTTTGTTTCCTGAGGTAAAATTGTATTGCTATAAAATTCTGTCTTAGAACTGCTTTTGCTGCAACACATAGGTTTTGGATTGTTGTGTTTTTTTCCCTAAGTATTTTCTGATTTCCTCTTTGATTTCTTCTGTGATACATTGGTTGTTTAGCAACACTGTTTAACCTCCAAGTATTTGCATTTTCTTGCAGTTTTTTCTTGTAGTTGATTTCTAATCTCATAGTGTTGTTGTCAGAAAAGATGTTTGATACGATTTCAATTTTTTTAAATTTACCAAGGCTCACTTTGTGGCTCAACATGTGATCTATCCTGGAGAATGTTCCATGTACACTTGAGAAGATTGTGTATTCTGCTGCTTTCAGATGGAATGCCCTATAAATATCAATTAAGTCCATCTGGTCTAATGTGTCATTTAAGGCCTGTGTTTCCTTATTGATTTGTCTGTCTTGATGATCTGTCCATTGATGAAAGTGGTGTGTTAAAGTCCCCACTATTATTGTGTTACTGTCGATTTCTTCTTTATGGCTGTTAGTATTTGCCTTATATATTGAGGTGCTTCTATGTTAGGTGCATATATATTTATAGTTGTTATGTCGTCTTCTTGGATTTATCCCATGATCATTATCTCTTGTAATATTCTTTATTTTAAAGTTTATTTTGTCTGATATGAGTATTGCTACTCCACCTTTCTTTTGATTTCTATTTGCATGGAATATCTTTTCCATTCCCTTTCAGTCTGTATGTGTCCCTAGATCTAAAGTAGGTCTCCTGTAGACAGTATATATATGGGTCTTGTTTTGTATCCTTTCAGCCAGCCTATGTCTTTTGGTTGGAGAATTTAATGTTTACATTTAAGGTAATTATCAATATGTATATTGTTATTTTAATTGCTTTGGGTAGGTCTTTGGGTTTTGTTTTTGTAGGTCTTTTTCTTCTCTTCCTCTTTTGTTCTCTTCTCTTGTGATTTGATACCTAACTTTACTGTTGTGTTTGGTTTGCTTTCTCTTTTGTGTTTCTATTGTAGATTTTAAGTTTGTGGTTACCATGAGGCTCTGGAATAGCAGTCTATATATAAACAAGATTGTTTTAACTTGCTGGTCTTTTAATTTCAAATGCATTTCCAATATCATGCATTGGTACTCTCCTCACAATTGCTGGTTTTGATATCATATTTGTGTGTGGATTGTTTCATTTCCCATATGTTTGCCTTTACTGGTGAACTTTTCCACTCTTAATTTCCTTGTTTCTAGTTGTGGCCTTTTCTTTTCTGCCTGAAGAAGTTCCTTTAGTATTTTTGTAAAGCTGGTATGGTGGTGCTGAATCCTCTGCTTGTCTGTAAAGCTTATGATTTCTCCATCGAGTTTGAACAAGAGCTATGCTGGGTAGAGTATTCTCGGTTGTAGGTTTTTCCCTATCATTTAAAATATATCTTGCCACTCCCTTCTGGCCTGCAGAGTTTCTGCTGAAAAATCAGATGATAACCTTTTGGGGATTCCTTTGTACGTTGTTTGTTGCTTTTCCTTTTTTGCTTTCAATATTTTCTTTGTCTTTAATTTTTGTCAGTTTGATTAATATGTGTGTTGGCATGTTCCTCCTTGAGTTTATCCTGTATGGGACTCTCTGTGCTTCCTGGACTTGGGTTAATGTTTCCCATGTTAGGGAAGTTTTCAGCTATTATCTCTTCAAATATTTTCTCAGGCCCTCTCTCTCTTTTCTCCTTCTGAGATCCCTATAATGTGAATGTTGGTGCATTTAATGTTGTCCCAGAGGTCTCTGAGACTGTCCTCTTTCCTTTTTTTTTTTTTTTTTTTGTGGTATGTGGGCCTCTCACTGTTTTGGCCTCTCCCATTGCGGAGCACAGGCTCTGGATGCACAGGCTCAACGGCCATGGCTCATGGGCCCAGCCGCTCTGAAGCATGTGGGACCCTCCCGGACCGGGGCGCAAACCCATGTCCCCTGCATCAGCAGGTGGACTCTCAACCACTGTGCCACCAGGGAAGCCCGTCCTCATTCCTTTTTATTCTATTTTCCTTATTCTGTTCTGTGGCAGTGATTTCCACCACTCTAACTTCTAGCTCACTTATTCATTCTTCTGTCTCAGTTGTTGACCTGCCCCCATTTCTTTTTAAAAGTTTGTTATTAGTGTGTAGAAATGCAACAGATTTTTTAAAATTATAGTTGATTTATAATGTTAGTTTTAGGTGTACAGCATAGTGATTCAGTATTTTTGCAGATAATACTCCATTATTACAAGACAATGGCTATAAGTCCCTGTGCTATACAGTATATCCTTGTTGCTTATCTATTTTACACATAGTAGTTTGTATCTATTAATCTCATACCCAAATTTGTCCCTCCACCTTCCCTTTCCCCTTTGGTTACCACAAATTTGTGTTCTATATCTAAGGGTCTGTTTGTTTTGCATATATATTCATTTGTATTAATTTTAGGTTCCATATATAAGTTATATTATACAGTATTTGTCATTCTCAGCCTGACTTATTTCACTGAGCATAATATTCTGTAGGTCCATCCACATTGCTGCAAATGGCAGTATTTTATTTATGGCTGAGTAATACTCATATATATAATCTTACATCTATTTAATGCAGTCACCAGTTTGATGGGCACTTGGGTTGTGTCTATGTCTTGGTTGTTGTAAATAGTGCTGCTATAAACATTGGGGTGCATATATATTTTTGAATTAGAGTTTTTTTTTCCAGATATATGCCAAACAGTTCAATTGCTGGATCATATAGTAGTTCTATTTTTAGTTTTTTGAGCAAACTCCATATTGTTTTCCATAGTGGCTGCATCAACTTACATTCCAACTAACACTGTACAAGGGTTCCTTTTTCTCCACGTCCTTGCCAACGTTTGGTATTTGTAGACTTTTTGATGATAACAATAGCCATTTCATTCTGCCTTCCAGTATCACATAAATGTGTCTTCTGGCCAGCCCCAACTGGAAACCATACAGGGAAAGGAATTCTAGGAAACATAATTCCGGCTTGGCCAAGATACAGTACAATATCCTTACAACACTGGATGCATCTGAGAAATCTTGGATAAACCAAATTAAGAATAACGTTAGTTCCTGAGTGAGCATCTACTGGTTTGTCTACTTATCTATATCATATATCTGTCCAGCTAATCTGCCTATAGAACATAGTGAGATGCTTGTATCCTTTAACTATGTCTCACCTCAATTACTCTCATGCCCACCCAACTTTAACAGATAAGGATTGAACCAGAAAATATTCCTTGACAAGGAGGAGTCCTGGCCAAGATTCTCACCCAGCTCTGAATTCTGAATAACATAATCAATTTTATATTTGGTTGGTGTGTGTTCCATTTGAATCAAGTGAGTCAGTTTTCCTTGTTGTTGAAGACAGAAGTAAACAGTCAACCATACTATTCCCTAAAAAGGAGATTTGCACTGGTCAGGCAATATTTCCAGAACTATAGATCCTTCAGATCTTAGGCTTTTCTTTTTAGATCTTCTGCAGTCATTTCTCAAACTCAATTCTAGAATTCTCATTTCTAGAATCCAGTCATAGAAGGATACCAGTGCCTCCAGGACCTCCCCTGTTGCCCCTTTAGCAGGACATAGAATTCTTGGCTTTTAAATACAAAAGCTTTGAGCCAAAAAGATGACAAAAAATGTATAAAGGTATCTGACCTGGCAGAACAGATTTCTGTTCCTGGTTTCAGATTAGGTTAGGCACAAAGACCGTCTGTGCCTGGTGGGAGGAAGAACACTAGTTGGGACCATATCTTCTCCTTCTTAAGCTGAGGCTCCCAAGACTCCAAGTGGTGTGATGTGAAAGCGGATCATACATACTCCAGGGGCACAGATGAAATAAATAAGTTGGCTGAGAGAATAAGAGTGGTCACTTTGGCCAGTTTGCAGAGGGTGCTGCAGCTGGGACAAAGGGATGAACATGAGAGAGTGGACAGTCTCTGCCAGGGTCCTGAGGGGGCGTGACTGCAATCTCAGTGGATCAACTGTACCAGAGACTCTAGTAGGAGGAGGTCATGTACCACAGGCCACAGTGTGAAAAAATACCATAATTATAGCACAACATGTATATGGGGTCGAGGCCAGCCAAGAAAAGGAAGCAGGAAATAGTTGTCTCCCATATGACTGCCATGGTGGCAGTCTTGTAAGAACCCACCCACCCCCTACTGCATGTGGATAAAGAACATTTGGGTCAAGCAAGTATCTAGGTCAATGTGACAGGCACAGAAACAGAAGATGGTTAGCAGTTTGGGCATGGTAGAGGTTGACAGGACCAAGTCAATGACAGCCAACATGCACAGGAAGAAGTACATGGGCTGGTGCAGGCTGCTCTCCAAATTTACCACTGCCAGAATGGTCACATTCCCCACCACAGCCACCAGGTACATGGAGCTAAAGGGGATGGAGAGCCAGATGTGCAGGGACTCCAGCCCTGGGATGCCAGTAAGCCAGAAAGAAGTAGGCACCAAGCAGGAATTATTAGCAAGCAGACATGGACATGTTTGAGGGCTTAGAGTAGCTAGGGGACAGAAGCTCTTAGTTTTAGATTTTTACTGCTATAACAGATATTACATCTGGAAACTGTAGACTACTGGAATCTTATTTCCACCCTGGCAGAACCTATAATAAAGAAGAATTCTGAATGCCTAAATAAAGAAGAATTCTGAATGCCTACTTGAAAATTGACATGTATTTTATAAAAGAGACTGCATGAAAACACCCACTGGTAAATGTAGAAACAGGTATGCTTAACATTTCTACTGCTAAATTGCTCTCTTCCATTTCCTTTAGGAAATATTTCCCAAAGCAAAATTACTGGGTCAGCAAAATTACTGGGTCAAAGGGGATGAACAAGTTGGGGGACTTCTACACTGGAAAACACAAAGTTCTATGTGTAATGATTAAATGTAAGTCCATGTAATGTGTTTAGCCTAGTGCCTGCATATGCTTCTCTTTGTTGTATAAAGAGTAACATCAATAACAGTGATTAGCTATTTGCAATTCATGATTTTATAGTGAAAATTTAGAATCAGTGTGTTCAAAAGTAAAGCATTATTCAATGAATTAGATTTATTTAATATTTTTGAAGCTATGTATTACCTGGTAAAACGTTTACGTCATATTACAGTAAGTGAGGGAATGGCAGAAAGCAGATTAAAGTATTGATACGATATGATTTCATTAAAATGTGTTTCTTACAGGAATATACCTTGGATGTAAAAACATTCTTTTAATTTTCTTTCATGTATGGGTATATTCTGTTTTTGAAGAATAGTGAAAAGCTTTAAAAGTCTTACTTTTTAAAAGTCAAAAACATAACGGGACAACTTACTAAGGGGACAATTTACTAAGGAAAATATATTAGTGAGGTACAAGTCCCTTTTCTTTGATGGCTTAATAATGGTTTGGTCAGACTGACGAATCTAATTGATTTCTTTAAAAGATACTTTTTCAAAGGAAAATATCTCATTTAAGGTTGCCCAGATTTCATGGTTAGAAAGATAGAGTCAACTGTCCTAAGGAACATTAAGGACACAGTCTATTAAACTTTCTGAGAATCTGGGCATCATCTATAATGTGAGATAGGTAAAAGATGAGGTGCATCTTTTTATGAGAAAATCTCACTGGACATTTGCCCATTAAAGTGATTAAAGAAAAATGTACTGACAGAAAACAGTCAACAGGACCCTTATTACTGGCCACATACTTCTTGGTCTCTATTCTTTGAAGAGATAGGGAGATCAGCGCTAAACCACTGTCCATTACTTGTAAAAGCCTGGTCCACTTCTTGCTCTTTTGCCCTTCAGGTGCCTCTAAGAATCTAGCAATGGATCCTACTGCTACACATCCTCAGGGTTCAGAAGCTCAGGGCACAGGATATAATTTGGGTCTTGTTCTGTCTTGGGCTTGCCCTCCTCATGTTTCCCATTAGAGTCTCAGATTCAACAAGTCAGACTCCCCATACTCATGTCATGGTAACATGGTCACTTTCTTCACATGGCTACAGTTTTGCTGAGAGGTCTCACCACCTTCTTGGTTTTTTTTACCCAGGCATCAAGTCCCCTCCCAGACCATCTCTCCTCTACAAAGCCGCCTTTGATATCTCTATACCAGAGTGGATGGATACATAGTCACTGAATTCCCCCCAACTAAATTCCATGCACATTTCAAATTACTCATGTCTAAAATATAAATAGAAGTTACATTTTCACAGCAAATAAGCATAATAAATGCCCCTAAGTAACCTCATGGATTTGTAATTCAGGCTCCAACACACAATGTTAGGATTTTTTAGTTTACTTACTTCTGGGTCAGGTATTGACTAGGTATTGAAAAAAAAGATTAAAGTTCTGTGAACTTTAAAATCGTCCACAGATGTTCTTTTATATTAACTCTGACTTTAGCAATTCTGTGAGTTGAGTATTTGAATATGCCAATAAGTGATACCATGTGTGAAACTACTTCCTCAGGGATCAAATGTAAAGATTCTGTGAATCTTTTGGATAAGAAAAGGAAAGGATGGGAGATAGCACCACAGTAGCAGCTTAGGGTATCAGCTTTACCATCTAACAAAACCATATTTCCCATCCAGACCATCTTACCCTATGTTTGGGTAAATTGCCTAAACTCTTGAAGTCTCAGTCTTTTTCTTATTAAAAATGGGGAGACTATCAACTGCAAAGGGTAAGGATAAAGAACAAATGAAATAAGTGTGAAGCTCTTGGCATATGGCATCATCTTCTTTTCCCCAAATTCTTACTGTTCACGATGGGGTGGGGAGTAGAGCAGAAATTTACATCCTGCAAATTGGAATAGTTTCCTTTGTCTCACTGTCATGTGGGACATCTTTGAAGATTCCTCAAAAGTCCAGGAATTGTAGAGATGAGACAGGGATTTATTGGGAACACTGGTCAATACACAATTTTATCTCTTAAAAGGGAGAATATCTGAAGTGTTCTCTGAAGATACTGTGATAGGTCCCTTTATGGTTTAGGATGGTGGTCTAATTAAAGTCAGGGAAGGTCAAAGTATCTCATCATAAAAGAATCAATGTTCATGCGATGGACTTAAAACCAGATTTCTAACTTTGATTTGTGCCAGACCCAGTTTAGTCAATGAAATTGTAACTGAGTTTTAGGCTGGGACAAAGAATATCAGCATACGAATAAAAATCCACCAAGTTGATAATTGGCATCTTAAGTGGTGGTTTGAACTAGGTGTGACACCTAAACTGTGTCACTTTACCTAGAACATTCTAGAGAAACATTTTCTGTATCAGTCCACATAAGGGCATCCTTACCTGAACACGGGAGACATGCCTGCAAGTCCTAGAAGAGACATCCTGATGGTGGGTCTGAAGCTCCTGGGACAGATGCTTTGTTGTGGTGAAATAAACACGGATTAGAAGCAAGACAAACTTAGTTCAAATACGAACTCTACTGTTTCTGGCTCTGTGACTTAGAAAACAAAGGCAGAGAGATTACACTGCCTGTTTGCCAGTCTGTGAAATGAAGGGAGTAACAGCTGCCTTAGAGTTGCATCATGTATTAAAATGAACTGTTTATAAATGTGTGTGTTCGCACACACAGAGGTGAAATATTAGAATGCCTGGCCTCTGGAACAGGCACTGTATTCCCTCCTTACCTACTCCTCCCCTCTGTTCTTTTCCCCCTTCCAGAGAACACAGACACAGTGCTATTTTCATATGACCTTGGTAACTCCATATCCTTCTTTCCTAACTGTATGAATAGCCTTTTAAACATGGACAAAAATAATCAAAGAGACCTGTTGATGGTATAAAGATGCAGTTGGGAGAGAAGTTTGCCTGACTGTGGAGGAGAATACAAGAGGTACAATCAGGATGGAATAGTTCAATCTTTTCTCTCATGTTCTGATGGGGAGTACTAGTCAACAAGGCTTTCTACATTGGGGTTTCGCCTCTTCCTTGATTCATAACCCAGCCCAATTTGTACTCAACTTATTTCCTCTACTTTTTAATTTTTTTAAAATTTCCTCTACTTTTGACTAGAACTGTAAAAAAGATAAGCCCTGGATGGACCAAAGACAAATGGAGTCTGATTCCAATAACTTTGTCTCCATCTCTGGAATGTACTTACCCATTTGGGCAAATGTCCACAGAGCTCCTTACAGTAGCCATCTCTTGTCTGGATGCTTTGATGAATTTAACTCATAGTCAAAGGGAGGCCATGGCTCTGACCTCTTCAATATTTTCTCCTGTGTCCCCTCTTTATCCAGGTACTGAAAACAGCCAGTTGCTTCCCAAGGGTTGCACAGAGACACCTGCATTCTTCGCTCTGTATCCTGAGTTACCCTCCATGGGAGTAATCTTCATTCATTACTCCACTCTACCTCCCAGGACTAGATTATAAGACTTATTCCTACTCTCCTCCTGGGGCCTGTTCACTAGCCCCAGGTCTCTGACTATTCTCCCCCAAGGCCTGAAGTATTCAGGGACTCTAAGAGTGACATTGGGAGAGAGTTCACAGGAGAAGGGTGGGGGAAAAAATAAACATCAGATACTGGTATAACCAATATGGACACTATTTTTTTTGTTAATCTTTGCTTATATTATTTAAAAAACTTAATATACAGTCTAGGCTATACAAAAATAATGCTTAAATATAAATTTATTAACATTTAAATTTTCCATTCTGCTACTTTTTTTCAATTTGTGTTTGCTTAAATATTTATAATAAGTTACAGTAGTTGTGTCCTTGTCTGTGGTTATTTTAACCTATTGTTTTTTCTGGAATAGAAGGCTAGCTTCAGTTTTTTCCACTAAGTGGCACAGACATATTTGTCAAGGTCCTTTTTTCTGCTTATCCTTAGGATAAAATACCAGAAGGAAAATTATTGACCATTGTGCAGACCTCATAAATCCTGTTGTCAAATTGTTTTCCAAAAGTGGTTGTCAAATTTGTGTTTAACCCAGCATCAAGTGGGTTCATTCGCTAAATTGCCCTAGTCATTAAAAAAATATAGTAAGTCCTATACATACAAACAAGTTCCATTCCGAGAGCACGTTTGTTCATAAGTCCAACAAAGTTAGCTTAGGTACTGAACTAACACAATCAGCTATATAGTACTGTACTGTAATAGGTTTATACTTTTTACACAAATAGTACATAAAAAACAAAAAAAATGAAAACGTTTTAAATCTTACAGTACAGTACCTTGAAAAGTACAGTACCTTGAAAAGTACAGTAGTATAGTACAGCAGCTGGCATACAGGGGCTGGCATCAAGTGAACAGGAAAGAAGAGTTACTGACTGGAGGAGGGAGAAGAGGTGGGAGATGGTAGAGCTGAAGGATTGTCAGCAATAGGAGACGGAGGGCAAGCTACAATTTCACTCATGTCCAATGTTGATGACACAGGTTCTGGTTCCTTGCTGGATTCAATTCTGTTTACCCTCTTGAAGAAAAGATCCAGTGATGCCTGGGTAGTGGCTCTTTTTTCCTCATCATAGATGACATGGTAGCACTGGACTGCATTCTGAATGGCGGCTGCAACTTTCAAGTGCCATTCTACGTTTGGGTCCTGTGCCTCAAAAACTAACAGTTCCTCCTCAAATAAAGAAAATTCCCTTGCCATTTCCTGTGTCATGAATCTCTTCGGTTCTTCAGCAGTACCAGCTACATCACCACTGTTTTTACGCTTTCTTCCAGACATCCTGGGGTTGAAATAAAGATACTGTACTACTCTACTTTATACAGTACTATACAGTGAAGTACACAAAAGCACAATCACTTGTAGATGATGCATGCATGTGACAATATACACCAGACATGTGAACTAACTTACGAGATTGGACATGTGAACACACGTTCGCATCTTTGAAAGTTTGCAACTTGAAGGTTCGTATGTAGGGGACTTACTGTATTTTTATACAGATGAGAACACAAATGCAATAGTTTCATTTCTTTGATTTCTGGGTGAACACGTTAATGTTTGAAAAATGTGTGGCCAGCGTATTTTTTTTAACAATATCTCTCCAATTTTTTCTACCATATACTTTAAAGTGGGGAGAGTGATTTAATAAAATCTGTGAAAATGTTTCCTATAGGAAGTTCTGACGTACATACAAAAGAGCTACTTTTACAATCACCATTAGCGATTCATGATATTCCATCTTGAATAGAGAACCCTCCTTGAGATTTCCCAATTATTCCTACAGTGGTCTCTCTTTTCTGTATCCTTATAGCTAGGCACTGAACTCTTATTTCAACCTCCCCACTGGTGTGGTTGGCTCCTGTCTTACTTTTCTGTCTTCCTCCTCTCTACCACTCAGGTGTCATGTTGAAAGTGCAAAATTGATTGTGATTGCTTTTTTCATAAAGCTCTAGACTATCTTCCAACCATCTCTGGGAAATATCTGCTTTACCACACGTTAAGGTCCTCTGTTCTAGAAGATTATTGCTCTCTACCTGATATAGGCACAAGTTAAAGGAATTGTTAAAATCTTAGGCAAAATTGGAAGGATGTAGAGATATAGGATACAGGAGTTAGGTTTGATTTTAAAGTTCCTTTTCTCCCCCCATCAGATTTCTTGAGGTATAATTGGCACAGCATTAAGTTTAAGGTCTACAATGTAATGATATGATACACATGTATCAATATTATTAAATGATTAACACAATAAGGTTAACACATCCATTACTTCATACAATTATAATACGTTTTTGTGGTGAGAACATTTAAGTCGACTCTCTTACCAACTATCAAGTACACTTGACTTTTGGGAGAATGGCAGCCTGGAAAGGGTAGGGAAGCTCCAAGCCCTTTTCCTATACCTTCCTCTCTGCATGTCTTCCATCTGACTGCTCCTGAATTTTATCTGTCACAATGACCCAATGATCTAAGTTATTTGAGGCTTTGGGTGGAGACAAGATGGCAGAGGAGCAGGACATGGGCTCACTCTTCTTATAAAAACGTCAAAATCACAACTAACTGCTGAACAACCATCAACAAAATTTTAAAAAATGCTGGAAACTACCAAAAAAGATATCCTACAATCAAAGATAAAGAAGAAGCCAGAATGAGATGGTAGGAGGGTGCAATTGCAATAAACACATCCCACACCCACCAGGTAGGTAACCCAAAAACTGGAAAAAAATTATATCACAGAGGTTCTCCCACAGGAGTTAAAGTTCCACACCCCATGTCAGGCATCCCAGCCTGGGGGTCTGGCAATGTGAGGAACAGCCACCAGAGCATCTGGCTTTGAAAGCCAGCAGGGTTTGATTGAAGGAATTCTACAGGACTGGGGGAAACAAACTCCACTCTTGGAGGGTGAACACAAGGTCTCATGTGCATCAGGACCCAGGGGAAAAAGCAGTGACCTCATAAGAGACTGGGCCAGACTTACCTGCTAGTATTGGATGGTATCCCATGGAGGTAGAGGAGTTGGCTGTAGCTCATTGTGGGGATAAAGACTGGTGGCGGTAATTCTGGGGATTACTCATTGGCATGAGCCCTCCTGGAGACTGCCATTTTCTCACCAAGACCTGGTCCCATCCAAAAGCCTGTAGGCTCCACTGCTGGAATGACTCAGGCTAAACACCAGCAGGAACACAGCCACACCCATCAGCAGACAGTCTGCCTAAAGTCTTTCAGAGCCCATAGCTTCCCAATAAACACACCCCTTGCCATGGCCCTGTGCACCAGAGGGACAAGACCCAGCTCCACCCACAAGTGGGCAGGAACCAGTCCCTCCCACCAGGAAGCCTGCACAAGCCTCTTAGACTAGCCTCATCCACCAGGGGGCAGACAGCAGAAGAAAAACTACAATCCTGCAGACCACAAAATGGAGACCACAAGCACAGACAACGTGAGATGGCAGAAGAATATGTTCCAGATGAAGGAACAAGATAAAACCCCAGAAAAACAACTAAGTGAAGTGGAGATAGGAAATCTACCCAAAAAAGAATTCAGAGTAATGATAGTAAAGATGATCCAAGATCTTGGAAAAAGAATGGAGGCAGAGATTGAGAATATATAAGAAATGTTTAACAAAGACCTTGAATGGATCACTGAAGAAATCAAAGAGGAAATCAAAAAACACCTAAAGAGAAACAGAAATGAAAGCACAACAATCCAAAACCTACGGGATGCAGCAAAAGCAGTTCTAAGTGGGAAGTTTATAGCAATACAAACTTACCTCAGGAAACAAGAAAAATCTCAAACAAACTAACCTTACACCTAAAGCAACTAGAGAAAGAACAAAGAAAACCCAAAGTGAGTAGAAGGAAAGAAATCATAAAGATTAGAGCAGAAATAAATGAAACAGATATGAAGAAAACAATAGAAAAGATTAAGTTAAAAGCTGGTTCTTTGAAAAGAAACAAAATTGATAAAACTTTAGCCAGATTCATCAAGAAAGAGGGAGAGGACTCAAATCAATAAAATTAGAAAATGAAAAAGGAGAAGTTACAAAGGGCACAGCAGAAATACACAGGATCATAAGAGACTACTACAAGCAACTATATGGTAATAAATTGGACAACCTGCAAGAAAAGAACAAATTCTTTGAAAGGGACAATGTCCCAAGACTGAACGAGGAAGAAATAGAAAATATGAACAGACCAATCATAAGTACTGAAATTGAAACTGTGATTTAAAAACTCCCAACAAACAAAAGTCCAAGACCAGATGGCTTTACAGCTGAATTTTATCAAACATTTAGAGGAAAGTTATCACCTATCCTTCTGAAACTCTTCCAAAAATTACAGAGGAACGAACACTCCTAAACTGATTCTATAAGGCCACCATTATCATGATACCAAAACCAGGCAAAAATACAAAAACAAAAAAAAAAATTACAAGCAAATTATCACTGATTGAATATAAACACTACAATCCTCAACAAAATATCAATACTAGCAAATCAAATCCAAAAATACATTAAAAGGATCATACACCACAATCAAGTGAGATTTGTCCCAGGGATATAAGTATTCTTCAACATATGTAAAATCATTGTGACACATGACATTAACAAACTGAAGAATAAAAACAATATGATCATCTCAATAGATGCAGAAAAAACTTTTGATAAAATTCGACACCCATTGATGATAAAAATTCTCCAGAAAGTGGGCATAGAGGGAACATACCTCACCATATTAAAGGCTGTATATGACAAACCTACAGCTAACATCATACTCAATTGTGAAAATCTGAAATCATTTCCTCTAAGATCAGGAACAAGACAAGGATGTCCACTGTCACCACTTTTATTCAACATAGTTTTGGAAGTCCTAGCCACAGCAATCATAAGAAATAAAATACAAATTGGAAAAGAAAAAGTAAAACGGTCACTGTTTGCAGATGATGTGATACTATACATAGAAAATCCTAAAGATGCTACCAGAAAACTACTAGAGCTCATCAATGAATTCAGTAAAATTGCATTATACAAAATGAATACACAGAAAACTATTGCATTTCTATACCATGAAAGATCAGAGAGAAATTAAAGAAACAATCCTGTTTACCATCACATCAAAAAAATAAAATACCTAGGAATAAACCTACCTAAGGAGGCAAAAGACCTATACTCTGAAAACTATTTGATGTTGATTAAAGAAATCAAAGGTGACAGAAAGATGTCATCTCTTTCCAAAGATGGAAAGATATACTGTGTTCTTGGAATGGGAGAATTAATATTGTCGAAATGACTATACTACCCAACGCAATCTACAGATTCAGTGCAATCCCTATCAAATTATCAATGGCATTTTTCACAGAACTAGAACAAAAAATTTTACATTTTGTATGGAAACACAAAAGACCCCAAATAACCAAAGCAATCTTGAGAAACACAGAGCTGGAAGAATCAGACTACCTGAATTCAGACTATACTAAAAAACTACAGTCATCAAAACAGTATGGTACCGGCACAAAACCAGAAATATAGATCAATGGAACAGGATAGAAAACCCAGAAATAAACGCACACACCTATAGTCACCTAATCTATGACAAAGCAGGCAAGAATATACAATGGAGAATAGGCAGTCTCTTCAATAAGCAGTGCAGGGAAAACTGTACAGCCACACGTAAAGGAATAACACCATACACAAAAATAAACTCCAAATGGATTAAAGACCTAAATGTAGGACCAGACACTATAAAACTCTTAGAGGAAAAGATAGGAAGAACACTCCTTGACCTAAATTGCAGCAAGATATTTTCTGGCCCAACTCCTAGAGTAATGAAAATAAAAACAGAAATAAACAAATGAGATCTAATTAAACTCAAAAGCTTTTGTACAGCAAAGGAAACCACAAAGAAAATGAAAAGACAACACACAGAATGGGAGAAAATACTTGCAAATGATGCAACCAACAAGGATTAATCACCCAAATCTACAAATAGCTTATGAAGCTCAATACCAATAAAAAAAAAAAATCAAAAAAGTGGGCAGAAGACCTAAGCAGATATTTCTCTAAAAAAGACAGGCAGATGACCAAGAAACACATGAAAAGATGCTCAACATCACTAATTATTAGAGAAATCCAAATCAAAACTACAATGAGGTATCACTTCACACCAGTCAGAACGGCCATCATCAAGAAGTCTACAAGTAATAAATGCTGGAGATGGTGTGGGAAAAAGGGAACCCTTCTACCCTGTTGGTGAGAATATAAATTGGTGCAGCCACGATGGAGAACAACATGAATTTCAATTAAAAAACTAAATGTAAAGTTACTATAAGATCCAGCAATCCCACTCATGGGCATATATCTGGAGAAAACTCTAATGCAAAAAGATACATGCACCCCAATGTTCACTGCAACACTGTTTACAATAGCCAAGATTTGGAAGTCACCTAAATGTCCATTGACAGATGAATGGATAAAAAGATGTGGTATATACACACAATAGAATATTACTCAGCTATAAAAAAGAATGAAATAATGCCATTTTACAACATGGATAGATGTAGAGATTATAATGCTAAGTGGAGTCAGAGAAAGACAAATATTATATGATACTTATACGTGGAATCTGAAAAATGATACAAATGAACTTATTTATAAAATAGAAACAGACTCACAGACTTAGAAAACAAACTTATGATTACCAAAGGGGAAAGGTGGGAGGAGAGATAAATTGGTAGTTTGGGATGGACATATACATACTACTATATTTAAAATAAATAACCAAGAAGGACCTACTGTATAGTACAGGGAACTCTGCTCAATATTCTGTAATAACCTAAATGGGAAAAGAATTAGAAAAAGAATAGATACACGTATATTTATAACTGAATCACTTTGCTGTACACCTGAAACAAACACAACACTGTTAAATCATACTTTAATATAAAAAAATTTTTTTAAAGTGAGTTCCTTGAAAATTTGACAGGGTTATAATATAAAATAGATAAACAACAAGAACTGCTGTATAGCACAGGGAACTATATTCAATACCTTGTAATAACCTAAAATGGAAAAGAACCTGAAAAAGTGTGTGTGTGTGTGTGTGTGTGTATAATGTAACTGAATCACTTTGCTGTACACCAGAAACTATCACAACACTATAAATCAACTATACTTCATCTTAAAAAAATGTTGGGAAAAATAGGACATTTGACTTTTGAACAATGAGGGGGTTAAGGAAACAGTGGAAAATTTACCAGTAACTTTACAGTTAGCCATGGGATCCATGGTTCCACATCTGCAGATTCAATCAACCATGATTCATGTAGTAATGTAGTATGCATTTAGTGAGGAAAAAAAAATCAGAGCTTCAAGATGGCAGAAGACTAAGACACGGAGATCACCTTCCTCCCCACAAATACATCAGAAATACATCTACACGTGGAACAACTCCTACAGAACACCTACTGAACGCTGGCAGAAGACCTCAGACCTCCCAAAAGGCAAGAAACTCCCCACGTACCTGGGTAGGGCAAAAGAAAAAAAGAAAAAACAGAGACAAAGAATAGGGACGGGACCTGCACCAGTGGGAGGGAGCTGTGAAGGAGGAAAGGTTTCCACACACTAGGAAGCCCCTTCTTGGGCAGAGACTGCGAGTGGTGGAGGGGGGAAGCTTGGGAGCCACAGAGGAGAGTGCAGCAACAGGGGTGCTGAGGGCAAAGCAGGGAGACTCCCGCACAGAGGATCGGTGCCAACCAGCACTCACCAGCCCAGGAGGCTTGTCTGCTCACCCGCCGGGGCGGGTGGGGCTGGGAGCTGAGGCTCGGCCTTCGGTGGGATCCCAGGGAGAGGACTGGTGGTGGCTGTGTGAACACAGCCTGAAGGGGGCTAGTGCACCACGGCTAGCCGGGAGGGAGTGTGGTAAAATGTCTGGAGCTGCCGAAGAGACAAGAGACTTTTTCTTGCCTCACTGTTACCTGGTGTGCAAGGAGGGGATTAAGAGAGCCACTTAAAGGAGCTCCAGAGACTGGGGTGAGCTGCGTCTATCAGCGCAGACCCCAAAGACAGGCATGAGATGCTAAGGTTCCTGCTTCAGCCACCAAGAAACCTGTGTGCAAGCACAGGTCACTATCCGCACCTCCCCTCCTGGGAGCCTGTGCAGCTTGCCATTGCCAGGGTCCCAGGATCCAGGGACAACTTCCCAGGGAGAACGCACAGCGTGCCTCAGGCTGGTGCAACATCATGCTGGCCTCTGCCACCGCAGGCTCGCCCCACACTCTGTGCCCCTCCCTCCCACTGGCCTGAGTGAGCCAGAGCCCCTGAATCAGCTGCTTCTTTAACCCCGTCCTGTCTGAGCAAAAAACAAGTGCCCTGAGAGGATGTACATGCAGAGGCTGGTCCAAATGCAAAGCTGAACCCCAGGAGCTGTGTGAACAAAGAGAAAGGGAAATTTTCCCCAGAAGCCTCAGGAGCAGCATATTAAATCTCCACAATCAACTTGATGTACCATGCATTTGTGGAATACCTGAATAGACAACAAATTATCCCAAATTGAGGAGGTGGACTTTGGGAGCAATGATAAATATATTTTTTCCCATTTCTCTTTTTGTGAATGTGTATGTGTATGCTTCTGTGTGTGATTTTTGTCTGTATAACTTTGCTTTTACCATTTGTCCTAGGGTTCTGTCTGTCCGGTTTTTTTTTTTAATTGCTTAAAAAAAATTTTTCTTAATAATTATTTTTTATTTTAATAATTTTATTTTATTTTACTTTATCTTATTCTTTCTTTCTTTTTTCCTCCCTTTTATTCTGAGCCATGTGGAGGACAGGTTCTTCGTGCTCCAGCCAGGTATCAGAGCTGGGCCACTGAGGTGGGAGAGCCAAGTGCAGGACACTGGTACACAAGAGACCTCCCAGGACCCACATAATATCAAACAGTGAAAATCTCCCAGAGATCTCCATCTCAAAGCCAAGACCCAGGTCCACTCAAGGACCATCAAGCTACAGTGCTGGACACCCTATGCCAAACAACTAGCAAGACAGGAACACAACCCCATCCATTAGCACAGAGGCTGCCAAAAATCATAATAAGGTCACAGACATCCCAAAACACACCACCAGACGTGGACCTGCCCACAAGAAAGACAAGATCCAGCCTCATCCACCACAACACAGGCACTAGTCCCCTCCACCAGGAAGGCTACACAACCCACTGAACCAACCTTAGCCACTGGGGACAGACACCAAAAACAATGGAAATGACAAACCTGCAGCCTGTGAAAAGGAGACCCCAAACACAGTAAGTTAAGCAAAAAGAGAAGACAGAGAAACACACAGCAGATGAAGGAGCAAGGCAAAAACCCACCAGACCTAACAAATGAAGAGGAAATAGGCAGTCTACCTGAAAAAGAATTCCAAATAATGATAGTAAATAACGAAGAACAATAGTAAAGCTGATCCAAAATCTTGGAAATAGAATGGAGAAAATACAGAAACGTTTAACAAAGACATAGAAGAACTAAAGAGCAAACAAACAATGATGAAAAACACAATAAATGAAATTTAAAATTCTCTAGAAGGAATCAATAGCAGAATAACAGAGGCAGAAGAACGGATAAGTGACCTGGAAGATAAAATAGTGGAAATAACTACCGCAGAGCAGAATAAAGAAAAAAGAATGAAAAGAATAGAGGACAGTCTCAGAGACCTCTGGGACAACATTAAAGGCAACAACATTAGAATTACAGGGGTCCCAGAAGAGGAAGAGAAAAAGAAAAGGACTGAGAAAATATTTGAAGAGATTACAGTTAAAAACTTCCTTAATATGGGAAAGGAAACAGGTCCAGGAAGCACAGAGAGTCCCAACAGGATAAATCCAAGCAGAAACACGTCAAGACACATATTAATCAAACTATAAAAATTAAATACAAAGAAAAAATATTAAAAGCAGCAAGGGAAAAACAACAAATAACACACAAGGGAGTCCCCATAAGGTTAACAGCTGATCTTTCAGCAGAAACTCTGCAAGCGAGAAGGGAGTGGCTGGAGATATTTAAAGTGATGAAGGAGAAAAACCTACAACCAAGATTACTCTACCCAGCAAGGATCTCATTCAGATTTGATGGAGAAATTAAAAGCTTTACAGACAAGCTAAAGCTAAGAGAATTCAGCACCACCAAACCAGCTTTACAACAAATGCTAAAGGAAGTTCTCTAGGCAGGAGACACAAGAGAAGGAAAAGACCTACAGTAATAAACCCAAAACAATTAAGAAAATGGTAACAGGAACATACATATTGATAATTACCTTAAATGTAAATGGATTAAATGCTCCAACCAAAAGACATAGACTGGCTGAATGGATACAAAAACAAGACCCGTATATATGCTGTCTACAAGAGACCCACTTCAGACCTAGGGATACGTACAGACTGAAAGTGAGGGGATGGAAAAAGATATTCCATGCAAATGGAAATCAGAAGAAAGCTGGAGTATCAATTCTCATCTCAGACAAAATAGACTTTAAAACATAGACTATTACAAGAGACAAAGAAAGACACTACATAATGATCAAAGGATCAATCCAAAGGAGAAGACATAACAACTGTAAATATTTATGCACCCAACATAGGGGCACCTCAATATATAAGGCAAATACTAACAGCCATAAAAGGAAAAATCGACAATAACACAATCATAGTAGGGAACTTTATCACCCCACTTTCACCAATGGACAGTTCATCCAAAATGAAAATAAATGAGGAAACACAAGCTTTAAATGATACATTAAACAAGATGTTCTTAATGGATATTTATAGGACATTCCATCCAAAAACAACAACACACATTCTTCTCAAGTGCTCATGGAACATTCTCCAGGATAGATCATATCTTGGGTCACAAATCAAGCCTTGGTAAATTTAAGAAAATTGAAATCATTTCAAGTATCCTTTTTGACCACAATGCTATGAGACTAGATATCAATTACACGAAAAAATCTGTAAGAGATACAAACACATGGAGGCTAAACAACACACTACTTAATAACCAAGAGATCACCAAAGAAATCAAAGAGGAAATCAAAAAATACCTAGAAACAAATGACAATGAAAACATGACAACTCAAAACCTATGGGATGCAGCAAAAGCAGTTCTAAGAGGGAAGTTTATAGCTATACAAGCCTACCTTAAGAAACAAGAAACATCTCAAATAAACAACCTAACCATACACTTAAAGCAATTAGAGAAAGAAGAACATAAAAACCCTAAAGTTAGCAAAAGGAAAGAAATCATAAAGATTAGATCAGAAATAAATGAAAAAGAAATGAAGGAAACATTAGCAAAGATCAATAAAACTAAAAGCTGATTCTTTGAGAAGATAAAATTGATAAAGCATTAGCCAGACTTATCAAAAAAAAAAAAAGGGAGAAGACTCAAATGAATAGAATTAGGAATGAAAATGGAGAAGTAACAACTGACACTGCACAAACACAAAGGATCATGAGAGATTACTACAAGCAACTCTATGCCAATTAAATGGACAACCTGGAAGAAATGGACAAATTCTTAGAAATGCACAACCTTCTGAGACGGAACCAGGAAGAAATAGAAAATATGAACAGACCAATCACAAGCACTGAAATTAAAACTGTGATTAAAAACCTTCCAACAAACAAAAGCCCAGGACCAGATGGCTTCAAAGGTAAATTCTATCAAACATTTAAAGAAGAGCTACACCTACCCTTCTCAAACTCTCCCAAAATACAGCAGAGGGAGGAACACTCCCAAACTCATTCTATGAGGCTACCATCACTCTGATACCAAAACCAGACAAAGATATCACAAAGAAAGAAAACTACAGGCCAATATCACTAATGAACATAGATGCAAAAATCCTCAACAAAATACTAGCAAACAGAATCCAACAGCACATTAAAAGGATCATACATTATGATCAAGTGGGGTTTATCCCAGGAATGCAAGGTTTCTTCAGTATACACAAATCAGTCAATGTGATACACCATATTAACAAACTGAAGGAGAAAAACCATATGATCATCTCAACAGATGCAGCGAAAGCTTTTGAGAAAATTCAACACCTATTTATGATAAAAACTCTCCAGAAAGTGGGCATAGAGGGAACTTACCTGAACATAATAAAGGCCATATGCAACAACCCACAGCAAACATCATTCTCAATGGTGAAAAACTGAAAGTTCATAATTCTAGTTATTACTTTAAAATGTATATCTCAGAAATAACTAAATTTCCTTGTCAATTGCATTATTATGAACTTTCATCAAATCTTTAACCGTGGTCATTTTTAAGTCTTTTGTCATTTACAGACAATTCTGGGTGTACTCTGATGCTTTTGCAAAAATGTTCCTATAAAAGGGTTTCATCTTCAAGGAATTCATGGAAAAGACTGACAAGTACAGGTTTCTGGTAACTGACTATAGTGCTGAACTGAATGAATAGGCATTTTCAGAACTCTAATGGAAAACTGATGAATTCATAAGAGTGCTAACAAAAGATCAAGATGAAAAAAAATTAATTACATGGGACTGAGTGAACTGATGAGGATGTTTATAATTTTTGTGACTTTCTGTTTGAATTTTTGAAAAATCCCACAAGGACTTAGAGGCAAAAAATATACAAATCAATTTTCACTGCAAAGTAAAGGAGCTGTTACAGTGGAGGATTACTGGGCTGAATGTCAATATTATGACATAGTATGAGTGTGTTTCGTGTTTGGTAATTGCAATCATTGTTGCTTTTGTTGTGGTCATCCACTTACAATGCTTGGTGTCAGTTTATTTATCTCTTGTAAAAATAAAATACAGTGTGTCTGTGTGAAAAAAACGAAAAAAAATGCATATTAAGTGAAAAGTCAATCTGAAAAGGTAACATACCATATGACTCAACCTATATGATGTTCCGGAAAAGGCAAACGATGGAGACAATTAAAAGATCAGGGGTTGCAGGAGTTAGGCATAGCGAAAGATGAGTAAGTAGCACAGAGGGATATTAGCATAGTGAAAATACCCTGTATAATACTATAATAGTGGATACATGTCATTATATATTTGTCCAAATCCATACAACACCAAGAGAATCCTAATGTAAACCATGGACTTTGAGTGATTATGATGTGTCTATGTAGTTCAACTGTAACAAATGTGCTGATCTGGTTGGAGACTTTGGTGGTGAAGGCAACTATGCATGTGTGGGGGCAGGGGGTATATAGGAAGTTTGTACCCTCTGCTTATTTCTGTTGTGAACCTAAAACTGCTCTAAAATATGAAGTATCTATTATATTCAGGGTCCTTTTACTTCAATAAAACTTCTTATGAGCCCAGTGGTGTGAAGCATGTTGAAATATACCTTTTAAAGTGAAGGATAAGTTGGTGCATCTGGCCCCTCCTAAAAAAAGGGGGGGACAACACCTACTGGACCTCTTTGGGTTTAAGAGGCAACATAACTCTTCATTTGGGTGTGTTACTCTGGCCCACTTACTGAGTGACCCTCAAAGCTTCTAGTTTTGACTGGGGCCCAGAAATAGAATCTGCAGCAGTCTCAGGCTGCTGAACAAGCTGCCTTGCCACCTGGGTCATATGATCCAGCAAATCCAATGATGCTTTATGTATCAGAGGCAGATAGGCATGTTAACTGGAGCCTTTGGCAGGCACCTATAGGTGAACTGCAGTAGAGGGACTTAGGATTTAGGAGTAAAGCCCTGACGTCTTTTGTGGATTACTACTCTCCACTTGAGAAATGCCTCTTGGCCTACTACTGGGCCTTAGTAGAGGCTGAATGCTTGAGCATGGGCCATCAAGTGACCATGTGATTGGAGCTTCCTTTCCTAAACTGGGTTTTATCTGACTCACCAAGCCATTAAGTGGAGCTTGAACAGCAGAACTCCATCAAAGAGAAGTGGTACACATGTGATCAGACCCAAGCAGGTCCTGAAGGCACAAGTTACATCAAGTGGACCCAATGCCCACTGTCTGCACCCCCGCTACCCTTTCTCCATGCCTGCAGCTATGAACTCATGAGGAGTCCCCTAGGATCAGTTTACAGAGGAACCTAAGAATTGGGTCTGGTTTATAGGAGGTTGTGTACAGTATACAGGTGCCACCTGAAAATGGACAGCTGCGTACTATAATCCCTTTCTGGGACATCCCTGAAGGAAAGTGCTGAAGCAAAATCCCCCTCTGGGCAGAATTTTGATCAGCACAGCTGGTTGTTTACTTTTCTTGGGAGGAGAGATGGCCAGAGGCACAATTATATACTGACTCATGGACTGTGGCCAATGGTTCAGCTGGATGTTCAGGGACTTGGAATGAACATGATTAGAAAATTGGTAACAAGAAAATTTAGGGAAAATAAGAGACTTCCTGGGAAGGGCAAAAAATGAAGATTTCTGTCACATGTGAATGTTCAAAGCATGACCTCAGCAGAGAAGGATTTAATAATCAAATGGTTAGGATGACCCCTTCTAGAGATATTAATCAGTCTTTTTTCTTAGACACCCCTGTCATTGCCCAATGGAATCATGAACAAAGTGGCCATGGTGGCAGGGATGGAGGTTATGTACGACCCCAGCAATAGGGAATCACCAAGGCCAACTTGGCTATGGTCATTGCTGAGTGCCGAATCTGCCAGCAGCAGAGACTAACACCAAGTCCACAATATGGCACCATTCCCCAAGGTGATAAGCCAGCTATCCTGTGGCACGTTGATTACACTAGACTGCTTCCATCATGGAGGGGGGGCAGTGTTTTGTTCTTATTGGAATAGACACTCTGGGTATGGTTTTGCCTTCCCTGCATGCAATGCTTCTTCCAAACTTATCTGTGGACTTACACAATGCCTTATCCACCATCTGGTATTCCATGGCTTCTGATAGGAAATCAGTTCACAGCAAATGAAGTACATTTCCCCTTCACTAGTGTTACCATGTTTCCCAACACCCTGAAGCAGGTGGATTTACTGGACAATGGAGTGGACTTTTGATGAATCACTTATAGTACCAGCTAGGTAACAATATCTTGCAGGGCTGCAGAAGGTTCCCCCAGGAGGCTGCATATGCTCAGAATCAGCATACGATATTAGAACTATTTTCCCCATAGCCAGGATTCACAGGTCTAGGAATGAAGGGGTAAAATGGGAGTGACACCACTATCTCCCCTAGTGAGCTACTAGCAAAATTTTTGCTGTTTCCACAACCTCAGGCCTTGTTGACCTAGAAGTCTTAGTTTCAAAGGGGATAATTCTTCTACCAGGAGACACAGTGATTCCACTGAACTGAAAGTTGACTGCCACTCGGTCACTTTGAGTTCATGTCTGAATCAAAAGGTAAAGTAGGGATTTACTGTATGGGCTGGTAATTTGATTTTTACTACCAAGGAGAAATTGGTTTACTACTTCACAATGGAAGTAAGGAAGAATTTATCTGGATATACAGGAGATTCCTTAGGCTGTCTCTTGGTATTACCATACCATGTGATTAAGGTCCATGGAAAACAACCACCCAATTCAGGCAGGACTACTAATTGACCATATTCTTCAGCAATAAAGATTTGGGTCACTCTACCAAGTAAGGAACCATGACAAGCAGAGATGCTTGCTGAAGGCAAAGGTAATACAGAATGAATAGTGGAAGTAGGTAGGTAGAAATACTAGCTATAACCACATTATGATGCTAATCAATTTATGGGGAGGACAAAACTAAGGAACTATTGAAATGGAAGGTATAGTGTCAAAGAAATATCACTTTGGGGATCAGTACCAGCTTACTGAAGTATCTTTACTAAAACGCACTGTGAGAATAACCAGTTTGGGGGCTGTGTCTTTGGATGTGAATGTTACAGAGTAGAAGTGCATGTTTGTGTTGATACAGCACCTGCAATTCAGTATTGAACAAGAGACAGCTCTTTGTATTCCAGACACAGGAAGTTATTTCTGAGGGAACAGCCAGCTTGGTGGAGCGGATAAAAGCCACTACTATAAAGAATGTTTATCCTGAGGAGGGGAACTTCCCAACTCCCCCTATAATTGCCAAAATGGAACACCCCAGATGAAGCAGCTGATATGCTTTGTATGCACACCATGTGGGATTGGCTTTATGGTGACCAGGATATTCAGTCACTGAATATGCCCATTACCCAGGTATGGTAAATGCTGTAATTAAGGGGGCCCCTCTTGCATAGGCATCTCTTGTAACTTTACTGCTACAAAATTAAACAAAAGTGTGAGAAACCTTATCAGATTTGCTCTCTCTGCTTCCCTGTATGTATCTGACTGATTCCAAGAATATTAGAGTAATTAAGAAAATGGGGAGAGACAAAGGGGAGTGTCAAGGAACTCTAGCAGGGTGAAAGTTTAGGTGGTTGAGAAACAAGATGAATAAAGTGGACGATGATGGAGTAAAACAAAGATGTTGATGCAGTAGTACCAGAGATTGGATAGACCAATTGAACCCCCTGATGGTCCCCCAACTATAAAGGGCCCCAAAAAGTCTCTCCCATTTACCCCAGTTTGGAAGAATTTAAAAAGCTGGAAGGCAAAGATTATAATAAAAAATCTGACCAGGAAATGCAAGGGGCAATGATTAGGCAGATTAATTAAGGCATAGAGTTGAAACTGAGCAGAATTCTATGGGGACTCCCCAGGTATAAGCTCCTCCCTGCTTGTTTGTAAAAAAAAAAAAAAAAAAAAAAAAATAGCTTTAGTCTCCTAGCCCTTCTGAGTTCCAAAGAGCAGACTCGAGCAGTTAATAATTAGAGAAGTGAGAAAATACAGAAAAAGTTCAACCATAAAACAGTCCCAGGACTCCTAGTTTCTCCCCAAGGGATATAGCTAACAATCTGGTGCATATGTCAATACTTGAGTCATTTTATGGTAACCAGGATCCCACCAGATGGAAAACGCTGACTACAGCCACAGAGATCCAGTCAATTTCGAGCAAGAAGAGTGATGACCAAAATGCCACAAATATCTACTTTTTGCTTAAGACCCAACTAATCAGATGAACCCATGTGCTGATCATGCACTTGAGACCCTTACCCTTAATTTTAGTCTTTAAAAGCCCTTGCCTGAAATCTACTGGAGAGATTGGGGCCTTTGAGCATTAGCTGCTTATTCTCCTTGCTTGATGCTCTGCAGATAAACACTGTAGTTTCCTTCATCACCACCCAGTGTCAGTAGGTCAGCTTTGCTGTGTGTCAGGTGAGTGAAACCAAATTTGGTTTGGTAACAACTTCAGTGACCACAAAAGGACTACCGTCCTGAGTAGGGATCTTGCTTATGGCAATTGGTCCCTGGCTAGTGGTGGTTCTCAGGTTCTGTCCAGAAGATGCACAAGCATCTTTGTCTCATGGACATTTCCAAGTGCTTGCTGCCACCAGACATCACTGGCCCATGATGCTTTTGATTTTGTGGTGAAGGAAACAAAGCACTTGCTGGTTGAGATGCCTCTGGTACATAGTAGAGCTCACAGGCACTGGCACCAGGGTATTTTTCTCTTAGTCACTTGGCTGTGTCTGTGATGGGACATTGATTTTGCTGGGATTACTCCCTACTGCACTAAGCAACCTGTAACCCTGAGAGACCTCACTGTATTTGCTTGCTTGCTTGATATTTGACAGCACCAGCCGTGAACAACTAAAAATGGGTACTCAGACCTCTGTTCCATCTTGTAGCTCCCTAGGGTGTATTTTGAAGAATTGAGAATTTTAGTTCTGCACCTATGAAAAGAAATAAAATGGTGTTCTCTTCAAACATTGCTTGGCCTCAGTGTTCCTTAGGATCTGGAGAACAATGCCTCCCTAATGGCTCTCTAAATTGTAATACCATCGTTCAAGTAGAACTATTTTGTGAGAGGGAAGGAAAATGGGGTGAAGTTCCTTTTGTACAGGCTTTTATGATGTTGTATCAAAGTGAGACTATTCAGGGGCTTCCCTGGTGGCGCAGTGCTTGAGAGTCCGCCTGCCGATGCAGGAGACGCGGGTTCGTGCCCCGTTTCGGGAGGATCCCACATGCCGCGGAGCGGCTGGGCCCGTGAGCCATGGCCGCTGAGCCTGCGCGTCCGGAGCCTGTGCTCCGCAAATGGGAGAGGCCACGACAGTGAGAGGCCCGCATAACGCAAG
>NW_006789913.1:1181410-1187968 GCF_000442215.2 Lipotes vexillifer | reverse complement strand
CCTGCACGTCTGGAGCCTGTGCTCCGCAACGGGAGAGGCCACAGCAGTGAGAGGCCCACGTACAAAAAAAAAAAAAAAAAAAAAAAAAGTGAGACTATTCAGAGAAAATGTAACATGCATACAACTATGATACAAAAAGTTCCCTCCAATAAGGAGATATTAAAAGTTTTACCCAATACTCAGAAATTGAGAGATGAATAAATTCAACAAATAAATGCTCCTACAGCACTGCCACTGTTGCATGGAGGGCAGAATAGTGAATCAGGGGCTAGGGACCTTGATCCCATAGCAGCTGACACACTCCTACCAACTCTGGTGGGAGCCAAAGGAGGAGGAAACAACCTGCAGGAAACAGGGATGATCTCTCCCTCCTGTACCTGACAACAGGGCACCCAATTTGGCCAGGGAGCCACTCTTGTTCAGGCAGGGCAATTCCCACTGAGGCAGATTCCCACTGGAAGAATAAATGCCCAAGATCAGGCAGCAGGATTTGTGTGGATGCACTCTTCTAACCCTCCCCTTTATTTTTCACTCTCCCTTTTCACCTCAGACTTATTCAGTTGGAAAAATATGCCAATTTATTGGGATGACCAGTGGTCAAGGATAGAAAATTTATTCTCCATCTCTACTACCCACAACTCAAGTTGGGTTGATGTTCAAAATGTACTAACTACCCTGTTCATTGAGGAAGAGAGGAGGATGGTGCCAGAAAAAGCTAGAGAAGAGGCAGATAAACTGCATGTTGCTGTCCTGGCAATCCAAACCAAGCACCAGCAGCAAATGCAATCCCCATCACAGATCCAGGGTGGAACATGAATGACCTAGAAGATAAAGCTTGAATTGAGCATTATGGAGAATGCATCCTGGTAGGGCTCTGAAAGGGAGTGCTGAAGCAGAAGTTTTAATAAGGTGCAAGGAGTGTGCCCATGGCCACCAGAAAATCCCTCAGATTTGAGAGAATATAAGGCATATTGCAATATACAAATGTGGATCAACATAATCTGAAGAATTTCAAGTAATCAGACCTTTTGTGTCTCAGAGAACCCCAGATACGCAGGAAGAGTTGAAAAGAGAAGTTGTTTTTGATCTCCCAATATCTCATTTGGTAGAACTTGTTTTCAAAGTTTTTGACAAAACACAAGACCAAAAAGACCTGAAAAATGAAGCAGGTGTCCCTTTTGGTGGTGGCATTCTGAAGAAAAAGGGAACAAGAAATCTGAGGAGAGGGTAAGATTCCCAGGGCCCAAGGGAGTGAAGGGTGGCCCACAGAAGGGAGACCCCAAAAAGGGACATGTTAAGATAGGTCCTCAATAATGCCTATTATAAGCAAGAAAGCTAGGGCAATTTTTCTCCCATTGGCCTAGAAAAGAAACTGGAAGAGGATGAGAAAGCATTGTTCATGCCAGAGGTAACCGAAGGTGACGAAGAGTTGAGGGAGCCTGGGGAGTCTTTCAGGGGAAACAGGCTCCATCTCCCTTTCCCACCAGGAGCCCCAGGTAAACCTTTTGGTGGGAAACAGACTTTCTGATTGATCCTGGAGCCACTCATTTTTTGAACACTCGATTAAGTTAACCCCAAAAGGCAAAATGGTGTAGAGAGTCTCCAAAAAGCTTCTCCAAAACCTTTGTGCAGCCTCTAGCCTGTCAGATTGGGGCCGCCAACTTAAAACACAGTTTGTTTGCATGGCAGAGCACCCAGTCCCACGGCTGGGGTGAGATTTATTAACTAAATTGGATGCTACAGTGGTTTTCACACCTGGATGACTGGAAATCATGGTATCCTGTGCCTTGCAGGTGGCCCTCTGTCAAGGAATGGAGAAGTCCACCAACAGCATTCCTGAAGACATCTTTCTTTGGCAGCATGGGCTGATGGAGGCCCAGGAAGAGCCAGGACTACTGGACCAGTAAAGATGACGCCGAACCTGGATACTCAAAACTCCGAGCTTAAGGCAATATGCCTGAAAGTTGCAAGCAAAACAGGTATCCAGCCTTTGATAACTGCCTTTTTTGAATACCAGATTATTCTCCTTTGTCAGTCACCATATAATACTCCCATCCTGCCTGTTAAAAAGCTCTACACTGAGGAGTACTGGTTTGTTCAGGACCTAAGAGCCATACATTAGATAATGGAAGATGTTTACCCTGCAGACTACCTTATCTAGAGACTTCCATCAGTTCACAGTGCTAGACTTAAGAAACCTTTTTCTGTATTCCTTTGAATCCTGAGTCTCAAGAATTATCTATTTTTGAATCCACCTGGACAGTATTGCATCCTCAAGGATTTAAAAACTCCCCCACAATATTTGAGGACCTGCTGGCTAAGGATTTAAGAGCTCCAGCTATAGGAGCAAGTGCTGCTTCCTTAATCGCTAGGAAGATGAAGGAGAACTCAGAAACACTGTGACTACTTTGAACTTTCTGGCTGAATGAGGTTATAAAGTCTCAAAAAAAGGCCCAGATGTCCCAAACTGCACTGAAATACCTTGGATTTGAACTGAAAAGGGGCCAAAGGAATTTGCTCCCAGATCACAGTGAGGCAGTAGCCAGAGTGGCACTGCCCACCACCAAAAGACAGTTTTGTGGGTTTCTGGGAATGGCAGGATTCTTCCACATTTGGATTCCCAACTTTGGGCTAAGAGCTAACTGTATGAGGCCCTAAAAGAGGCTGACTGTGAGCCCTTAGAAGAGAGAGAATGTCAAAAGGCCTTCCAGACAATTAAGGAAAAAACTACTGACTGCTCCTTTTATGGGGTTGACAGATTTGAAAGAGCCATTTGATCTCTTTGTCCTTGAGAGGCAAGGAGTGGGGCTGGGGGCACTGACCCAGAATCTGGGGAATACAAAACACCCAGGAGACTATTTCTCAAAGACTTTGGGCATTGTAACTCAGGATGGCCAACATGTTTGAGAGCCATAGCTGCTACTTGTGATTTGTTGCAAAGGCAGAGAAATTCATTCTAGGAAAGTCAACCATGGTGCATACATCCCACTGTGTATTGCCACTTTGGGAACAAAAGTGTGGATACTGGTTTACTTCAGGCTGCTTAGGAAGATATATGGCAATTTTGCTTGATAGTCCAAATGTGACTCTAAAGACTGTGCCCTCTTTCAACCCAGCCATGTTGCTCCCCACTCCTTTGGAGGGGCCATGCATGATTGTTTGCAGATCACTGAGCAGGTATACTCTAGCCACCTGGACCTGGCCGATGTTCCCTTTGGAGATCTGGACTTGGAGATAGACTATGATGGAAGTATTCAAGGACCATGGAAACAAGATGGCCAGATATGTGGTGGTAAGCTGGCAAGAGATCCTAGAAGCAGAAGCTTTGCTAGCAGGTACCTTGGCTCAGGAGGCTGAAATGATCACCCTCACTCTATTTTTTACATCTCGGCGAAAGTAAGAAGGTTAACCTCTATATGGACTCAAAATACTCCTTTTTGGTTGTGATGCACATGGGGCAATTTGAAAAGAGAGGACTGCTCACCTCTGAAAAGAAATCCAACATGTGCCAGATGTTTTGAAACTGCTAGATGAAGTGCTCAAGCCAAAGGAGGTGGCAATTATGCATTGCCTGAGACATCAGAGATCTGACTAGTTTCAAAAAGAAAAAAAGCTGACCAAGCTGCTAAAGCAACTTCCAGGACAAAAACTCCTCCAGTTATGGCTCTGATCCCAAGTATACATCTGACCCAATTTAGCCTGAAATGCTAAATGCACCCGAGGACCTTAAAATTTCACAAGAATGGGGGTTTGATGCTACTCATCTAGAACCTGGGGCTTAGCTGGTGAATGACTAAGGAATGGTTTTAATTCCTGAACATCTAATGGAGGAAATAATTGGATCAATACACCAGGGCAGCCAGTATGGGCATGATGCCACCCTCCAGTGGATACAGGACCACCTCAAAGGACTAAACATGCAGAGGACAATTAAAAGAATCACATGAAAATGTATGATTTTTGTTAAAAATAATTCCAAGACTGGGCCTCCCCTAGCCCACATTGAAGTCCAAGCCAGAGGGGAAAGCCTGGGAGAAGACTGGCAAATAGACTTTACAGTCCTGCCCAAAGCAAAAGGAAAGTTTTGCTGTCTACTGGTGATGGTAGACACCTTTACACGTTGGGTAGAAACATGCCCTTGCCAGACTGAAAAAGTTTCAGATGTAGTAAAGGTTTGCTTAAGGAGATAATTCCTAGATTGGGGCTACCCAACTAAATTCAGAGTGCCAGCAGAGGCACCTTTATTGCTAATGTTACTCAGGAGGTACCTAAACAACTTGGAATAAAATGGGATTTGCACGAATCTTGGAGACTTCAATCAACTGGAAAGAGGGAAAAGATGAATGATACTTTAAAGAGAACTACAGCTAAAATCTGTTGTGAACCTAACTTAATATGGGATAGAGTATTCCTGTTTGCACTGCTTAGAATTAGAGTGGCCCCTAGAAGCAGGCTCCAATTGAGTCCTTATGAAGTACTGTGTAGGAGGCCTATCCTCTATTCTGAGTGGGTAGGTAGACAGATATCTGATCAAAAGGTAAAATAACTAGACACTATGTTATGTACAAACATTCTTATTATTTTTAAGTGTTATTAAAAAATTTGCTACTAATCTATTTTTCCACAAATGTTACCCTCCACCATATTTGACCTGGAGACTGGGTATTCCTAAAAACTTGAAAGGATGCACACCTAGAGAACCAACTCCAGACCTGGTGGGTGGGGCCTTACCAGCTTCTGCAAATAACCTGGTTCACTTCTGTTAAATTAACAGGAGTCAAGCTGTGGATCCATCACATGAGTGAAGCTGCCTCCTGACTCGACTATAAATCTACAGTCATCCCCATTTACAAAAAAAAAATAAGACATCTACATCCCTAGCAGAAAGTCAGTTCTCCTGCAAGTCTGAACTGGGGGCTCTGGTTAAAATCAAAGAAAGTATCTTAGATAAGTAATGAATGACTCATACCAATTCATAATAACATTTGTAATTGGCTGGAGTATTTTTCTGATTATTTGCTTATGTCCCTTTGCTTGCTTCCTGATTTAACCATGTATCTGAGTGTATGGTAGTCAAACTTGTTATTTGTCATGATGTTAATAGGAGATACTTAACCTTGTTCTAACTTAATCCTTGTAATAATGGGGTTAGTACCAAAGGTTAGGGTCACCAGTGTTTTCCCATAAGCTGTTGGCCCTAAGTATACTGATGGCTCTTCTAATTATCATCTCACTGGTGTCTGTTGCCTCCTAGAAAGAAAATAGTTATGTTGTCTCAGAGTATAGCCAGAGGTGAAAATTTAAGTGGTTGTTGGATGTATCATATCATCTCTCAAACTATTCATGAACAAAATCTCCCTTCAGTGGTCCTGAGAATTGATTTTGATATTGTGCTGGACCCCATGACTGCTTATAATCTTTTGCCTTCAAACCTCACATTCCAAATCCAGAGATTTAGGGGACCTCAAAATATTCCAATCCCTTGCTTCATTCTGTCTGAGGTGGCTTCCATTTCAGGGAAAGTTACTCTTGGTCCATTGCAGTCCCTTGCATTTCTCATAAGAAAATGTGATGCCCCCAAATCACCTGAAATGTACAACTGACAAATGTGTAAGGGCTAAAAATAATATCCATTCTGGAGAGCCAAACAAGTTAGATATCATGTAAACAAACTATGGAAGTCTTGCAATGGCTCTCGCCTCTGGCTTGATAATGTAATTTCTGAACTACCCAAAAGTGAAAGCATCAATGACTACCTGGGAGGTAGAGCTGGTGCTACTCCAGGATATATTTATTGTATAGTGAGTGACTCACCAACATGAGGATGGGCACATTGCTTAGAGAGCTAGCAAACTGAAGGGTCATGCCTGCTGGGACACTTTATAACCCCTCTTTCCATGCACAGCCCAGAGAACATCACTTCCCTCCCTAAATCAAACCCCAACCTTTAGAGAGATGTTGGCAGGGTATGAGGACAATATAAGAAAAAGTGTCCTTGGCATCTTCATACCAAGGCTAGAGTGTGTCAATATAGATATGATTCATAATGTTGCCGCAATTGGACAAACTGCCGAGGACATGGCTAAAAGTATTGTGGTCCAATAAACATCTTTGGACTCAATGACTTGAGTGGTCCTCAATTATAGAATAGCCCTTGATTTCTTAGTGACAAAATGAGAGTATGTGTAGGGGCTCATACCATGTGCTGCATGATATAAATACCTCTAGAGAAATTGAAATAAATATATGTCAGAAGGCTACTTGGTTGCAGGATGCAGGTAAAGAGGACCTGTTCCAGGATTTATTTTCCTGGTTGCCATCTGGGAAAAAAAGGACTCTTTCGGGCATTGTTACAAGATTGCATTTTGATCATCATTCTTATTGTAATCTGTTAATTCTCAAATGTTTGTCTACGTGCTGTGACAAAGCAAAGAGGGATGTAGTGTGTTCATAATACAAAATACTGATATTAGATCTGGGACTCAGGAATTCTTTGAAATGATAGTCTTACTCTCCTCTAATCCTGAAAGGCTAACATCATCAACCACACTCAGCAGG
>NW_006789913.1:1167483-1181368 GCF_000442215.2 Lipotes vexillifer | reverse complement strand
AGCAGGAATTAGCCAGAGCTGTCATCACCCCTGTTCCCCTCATGATTGAGGAATATGGAAGAAAGGAGGGGAATGAAACAAAGCAGGTCCCTATGGGGTCTTCCTGGGTATAAGGCCCTCTGCATCCCCTGCTTCTCATTTGTAGAAAAATCTTTGGTCTCCTAGGCCTTCCAGGCTTCAAAAAGCAGACTTGAGCAGTTAAAAATTGGACAAGTGAGAAAATTCAGAAACAAAGAAAAAGAAGTCAAGCAGGAGAATAATAGCTTGAACAACAGTTCAGCCATAAAACAGTCACAGGACTCCTAGTTTCTCCCCAGTGGTTACAGATAAAAATGTGGTGCATATCTATCAGTTGTTTTTACAGAAACCAGGACCCCATGGGATGGAAAGTGCTGACCACAGTCAGGGAGACCTAGACAGTTGAAACCAGAAGAGTGATGACCAAGATGCCAGAAATCTCTCTTTGTTGCTTAAGACCCAACCAATCAGAAGAACCCCTGAGCTGATCATGCACTTAAGACCTTTACCCTTAATTTTAATCATTGAAAATCCTTACCTGGCTGGGAAAACTGGACAGCTACATGTAAAAGAATGAAATTAGAACACTCCCTAACACCATACATAAAAATAAACACAAAATGGATTAAAGACCTAAATGTAAAGCAAGACACCATCAAATTCTTAGAGGGAAACATAGGCAGAACACTTTACGACATAAATCACAGCAAGAGCCTTTTTGACCCACTTCCTAGAGAAATGGAAATAAAAACAAAAATTAAAAAATGGCACCTAATGAAACTTAAAAGCTTTTGCACAGCAAAGGGAACAATAAACAAGATGAAAAGAGAACCCTCAGAATGGGAGAAAATATTTGCAAATGAAGCAACTGACAAAGGATTAATCTCCAAAACATACAAGCAACTCATGCAGCTCAATATCAAAAAAAACAAACAACCCAATCCAAAAATGGGCAGAAGACCTAGACATTTCTCCAAAGAAGATATACAGATTGCCAACAAACAAATGAAAGAATGCTCAACATCATTAATCATTAGAGAAATGCAAATCAAAACTACAATGAGATATCATCTCACACAAGTCAGAATGGCCACCAAAAAATCTACAACTGGTGGGAATGTGAATTGGTACAGCCACTATGGAGAACAGTATGGAGGTTCCTTAAAAAACTACAAATAGAACTACCATATGACCCAGCAATCCCACTACTGGGCATATACCCTGAGAAAACCATAATTCAAAAAGAGTCACGTACCAAAATGTTCCCTGCAGCTCTATTTACAATAGCCAGGACATGGAAGCAACCTAAGTGTCCATCAACAGATGAATGGATAAAGAAGATGTGGTACATATATACAATGGAATATTACTCAGCCATAAAAAGAAATGAAACTGAGTTATTTGTAGTGAGGTGGATGGACCTAGAGTCTGTTATACAGAGAGAAGTCAGAAAGAGAAAAACAAATACTGTATGCTAACACATATATATGGAATCTAAGGGGAAAAAATCGTCAGGGAGAACCTAGGGGCAAGATGGGAATAAAGACACAGACCTACTAGAGAATGGACTTGAGGATATGCGGAGGGGGAAGGGTAAGCTGTGACAAAGTGAGAGAGTGGCATGGACATATATACACTACCAAACGTAAAAGAGATAGCTACTGGGAAGGAGACGCATAGCACAGGGAGATCAGCTCGGTGCTTTGTGACCACATAGAGGGGTCGGATATGGAGGATGGGAGGGAGGGAGATGCAAGAGGGAAGAGATATGGGAACATATGTATATGTATAACTGATTCACTTTGTTATAAAGCAGAAACTAACACACAATTGTAAAGCAATTAAACTCCAATAAAGATGTTAAATTAAAAAGTCATGTACCAAAACGTTCATTGCAGCTCTATTTGCAATAGCCAGGACATGGTAGCAACCTAAGTGTCCATCAACAGATGAATGCATAAAGAAGATGTGGCACATATATATAATGGAATATTACTCAGCCATAAAAAGGAACAAAACTGAGTTATTTTTAGTGAGGTGGATGGACCTAGAGACTGTCATACAGAGGGAAGTAAGTCAGAAAGAGAAAAACAAATACTGTATGCTAACACATATATATGGAATATAAAAGAAAAAAAAGAAAATGGTTAGAAGAACCTAGGAGCAAGATGGGAATAAAGATGCAGACCTACTAGAGAATGGACTTGAGGATATGGGGAGGGGGAAGGGTAAGCTGGGACAAAGTGAAAGAGTGGCATGGACATATATACACAACCAAACGTAAAACAGATAGCTAGTGGGAAGCAGCCACATAGCACAGGGAGATCAGCTCAGTGTTTTGTGACCACCTAGAGGGGTGGGATAGGGAGGGTGGGAGGGAGGGAGAGGCAAGAGGGAAGAGATATGGGGACATATGTATATGTATAACTGATTCACTTTGTTATAAAGCAGAAACTGACACACCATTTTAAAGCAAGTATACTCTAATAAAGATGTTTAAAAAAAGAAAAAAAAACCCTTACCTGAAAGCCACTGGTGAGTTTGGGTCCTTTGAGCATTAGCTACCTATTATATTGTTATACATTTCCTTTTAGTAAAAAGGAAAAGGCTTCAGGAGATGATAGCAGAGGAACCAAAGTATAGCAGCACAAGGCAACAAGGGAATGAGAACATAAGACAAGAGGAGTACTTGCTGATGCTGGGATAAGGATTTCATTCAATGGCTAAGAATAGAAGGTGTTTTTAAATTAGGATAATACAACCTAATACTTGCCACGTCATTCTGACACCCAAATTAACTGACATTTCCAAGTGGTATCTAACCTAACATGAATGTCTATGAGGATGTATATCACAAGGGGTTTCCCATCTAATTGTATATCCATGGTTGTTTTAGGTTCTAACAAAATCCTCCCATGTGTGGAAAACACAGAACGGAGTAGACTATCAATGTCCTACATAAGAGTGGATATGGGGAGGCTAGGGAATGGATGGGTTCAGGCTCAGAGAAAATTTATGGGTAGGATGAAGGATGTACAGGGAATTCATTATAAGTACAGGAAGCCAGATCCAGGGCTAAAGAATGTGGGAAAGCTCACAAAAGAGGTGAAACTCAGGGGTGGGTATCAAGAAGAGATGGGGATAAAGAATTCAGGTATAGGAATAACTTGGTCCAGGACACATGTCTAGTATCAGTACTAGCAGTTAGAAGCAGACAGATGTGGGCTCATGTCTATGCTCTTAAGCACTGTGGTGTACCACTTCCCTCAAACAAAGGATGAGTTCAGGTTTGATTCAATACCCTAGCTCTAACACTTGTAAGCCATGAATTTGAAAAAATGCTTTACCTACACTGAGCATCAGTATTCCTATTTTGAATGAGAATTAATCTTCTAGCTTCAGAGAAGATGAATTTTCATTTCACTCAAGTATTTTTTCCCTTATAATCATTTCATTCCCTGGTCTAACAAGCTCAGGATTCTGTTCATACACCAGAGTTGTGCATGAACAATGGCTTATTTCCGAGCAACAGTAACAACTCATTGGTAGAGTTATAAACCAGAAATGCAGTATTCAATTTATAAACAGAAATGGAGCTACATATTTGGGGTTGCTGGTATGATTATGTTGGCCTGAAGCAGCACATTCTCTTCAGCTTTGACTGACCTACATCGGAAGCTAGGTTGCAAGATAGGTTTGTCTTATCTAATTAACCCTGAATTGGCACAGTCAAATGAAGGATTAAAATATTTATTGACACCAAGCTTGATGTTTTCCTTTGTTCTGTAGAGCCCAGTCAGCCATTGGTATCTCATGGACAGTGTTAGAATGAGCACAGATAATGTTTGCTTCTGATTCACCTCTGCTTCCAAGGCTGAATACACATCTGATTTAATATACATTTAAGGTGAAAAAAGTTAATTTCTAATGCTCTACAGCACATCTCATACCTCTGCATCAATTGAGAGGTTGTTTTGAGTTGGTCTATAGAATCAAGTTAAAGAGAGAATCCTTATCTTAGCCTTCAATTTAAGTGCACTGATTTATTGAATACTTATTTCTAAATAACATGCAAGAGGGGGAGAGGGGGAAGATGGCAGAAGAGTAAGACGCGGAGATCACATTCCTCCCCACAAATACATCAGAAATACATCTACACGTGGAATGACTCCTACAGAACACCTACTGAACGCTGGCAGAAGACCTCAGAACTCCCAAAAAGCAAGAAACTCCCCACGTACCTGGGTAGGGCAAAAGAAAAAAGAATAAACAGAGACAAAAGGATAGGGACAGGACCTGCAGTAAAGGGAGGGAGCTGTGAAGGAGTAAAGGTTTCCACACACTAGGAAGCCCCTTAGCGGGTGGAGACTGCGTGTGGCCGAGAGGGGAAGCTTAGGAGCCGCGGAGGAGAGCACAGCAACAGGGGTGCGGAGGGCAAAGCGGAGAGATTCCCACACAGAAGATCGGTGCCGACCGGCACCCACCAGCTAGAGAGGCTTGTCTGCTCCCCCGCCGGGACGGACGGGGCTGGGAGCTGAGGCTCGGGCTTGGGTCGGAGCACAGGGAGAGGACTGGGGTTGGCGGCGTGAACACAGCCTGCAGGGGGTTAGTGTACCACAGCTAGCCGGGAAGGAGTCGGGGAAAAGTCTGGAGCTGCAGAAGAGGCAAGAGGCCTTTTCTTCCCTCTTTGTTTCCTGGTGCGCGAGGAGAGGAGATTAAGAGCGCTGCTTAAAGGAGCTCCAGAGATGGGCGTGAGATGCTAAGGCTGCTGCTGGCGCCACCAAGAAGCCTGTGTGCGAGCACAGGACACTATCAACACCGCCCTTCCGGGGAGCCTGTGCAGCCCGCCACTGCCAGGGTCCCGGGATCCAGGGACAACTTCCCATGGAGACCGCACGGCGCGCTTCAGGCTGGTGCAACGTCACGCCGGCCTCTGCCGCCGCAGGCTCGCCCCTCATCCTTAACCCCCCCTCCCCATGGCCTGAGTGAGCCAGAGTCCCCGAAGCAGCTGCTCCTTTAACCCTGTCCTGTCTGAGCAAAGAACAGACGCCCTCCGGCGACCTACACGCAGAGGCGGGACCAAATCCAAAGCTGAGCCCCAGGAGCTGTGCAAACAAAGAAGAGAAAGGGAAATCTCTCCCAGCAGCCTCAGGAGCAGCGGATTAAATCTCCACCATCAACTTGATGTACCCTGCATCTGTGGAATACCTGAATAAACAACGAATCATCCCAGACTGAGGTGCACTTGGAGAGCAAGATTTATTATTTTTTCCCCTTTTCCTCTTTTTGTGAGTGTGTATGTGTATGCTTGTGTGTGAGATTTTGTCTGTATAGCTTTGCTTTCACAATTTGTCCTAGGGCTCTATCTGTCCGTTTCTTTTTTCCTTAAAAAATATATTTTCCTTAATAATTATTTTTTATTTTAATAACTTTATTTTCTTACTTTCTACTTTTTCTCGCTTTTATTCTGAGCCGTGTGGATGAAAGGCTCTTGGTGCTGCAGCCATGAGTCAGTGCTGTGCCTCTGAGGTGGGAGAGCCAACTTCAGAACACTGGTCCATAAGAGACCTCCAAGCTCCACGTAATATCAAACGGTGAAAATCTCCCAGAGATCTCCATCTCAACACCAACACCCAGCTTCACTCAATGACCAGCAAGCTACAGTGCTGGACACCCTATGCCAAACAACTAGCAAGACAGGAACACAACTGCACCCATTAGCAGAGAGGCTGCCGAAAATCATAAGTCCAGAGACACCCCAAAACACTCCACCCGATGTGGACCTGCCCACCAGAACACAGGCACTAGTCCCCTCCACCAGGAAGCCTACACAACCCAATGAACCAGCTTTAGCCACTGGGGACAGACACCAAAAACAGCGGGAACTACAAACCTGCAGCCTGCAAAAAGGAGACCCCAAACACAGTAAGATAAGCAAAATGAGAAGACAGAAAAACACACAGCAGATGAAGGAACAAGATCAAAACCCACCAGACCTAACAAATGAAGATGAAATAGGCAGCCTACCTGAAAAAGAATTCAGAATAATGACAGTAAAGATGATCCAAAATCGTGGAAATAGAATAGAGAAAATGCAAGAAACATTTAACAAGGACCTATAAGAACTAAAGATGAAACAAGCAATGATGAACAGAACAATAAATGAAATTAAAAATACTCTAGAAGGGATCAAGAGGAGAATAACTGAGGCAGAAGAACGGATAAGTGACCTGGAATATAAAATAGTGGAAATAACTACTGCAGAGCAGAATAAAGAGAAAAGAATGAAAAGAACTGAGGACAGTCTCAGAGACCTCTGGGACAACATGAAATGCACCAACATTCGAATTATAGGTGTTCCAGAAGAAGAAGAGAAAAAGAAAGGGACTGAGAAAATATTTGAAGAGATTATAGTTGAAAACATCCCTAATATGGGAAAGGAAATAGTTAATCAAGTCCAGGAAGCACAGAGAGTCTCATACAGGATAAATCCAAGGAGAAACACGCCAAGACACATATTAGTCAAACTGTCAAAAATTAAATACAAAGAAAACCTATTAAAAGCAGCAAGGGAAAAACAACAAATAACACGCAGGGGAATCCCCATAAGGTTAACAGCTGATCTTTCAGCGGAAACTCTGCAAGCCAGAAGAGATTGGCAGGACATATTGAAAGTGATGAAGGAGAAAAACCTACAACCAAGATTACTCTATCCAGCAAGGTTCTCATTCAGATTTCATGGAGAAATTAAAGCCTTTACAGACAAGCAAAAGCTGATAGAGTACAGCACCACCAAACCAGCTTTACAACAAATGCTAAAGGATCTTCTCTAGGCAACAAACACAAGAGAAGGTGAAGACCTACAATAACAAACCCAAAACAATTAAGAAAATGGGAATAGGAACATACATATCGATAATTACCTTAAATGTAAATGGATTAAATGCTCCCACCAAAAGACACAGACTGGCTGAATGGATACAAAAACAAGACCCATATATATGCTGTCTACAAAAGACCCACTTCAGACCTAGAGACACATGACTGAATGTGAGGGGATTGAAAAAGATATTCCACGTAAATGGAAACCAAAAGAAAGCTGGATTAGCAATTCTTATATCAGACAAAAGAGACTTTATAATAAAGACTATTAGAACAGACAAAGAAGGACACTACATAATGATCAAGGGATCGATCCAAGAAGATATAACAATTGTAAACATTTATGCACCCAACATAGCACCTCAATACCTAAGGCAAATACTAACAGCCATAAAAGGGGAAATCGACAGTAACACATTCATAGTAGGGGACTTTAACACCCCACTTTCACCAATGGACAGATCATCCAAAATGAAAATAAATAAGGAAACACAAGTTTTAAATGATACATTAAGCAAGATGGACTTGATTGATATTTATAGGACATTCCATCCAAAAACAACAGAATACACATTTTTCTCAAGTGCTCATGGAACATTCTCCAGGGTAGATCATATCTTGGGTCACAAATCAAGCCTTGGTAAATTTAAGAAAATTGAAACTGTATTGAGTATCTTTTCCAACCACAAGGCTATGAGGCTAGATATCAATTACAGGAAAAGATCTGTAAAAAATACAAACACGTGGAGGCTAAACAATACACTACTTAATAACAAAGTGATCAATGAAGAAATCAGAAAATACCTAGAAACAAATGACAATGGAGACACGACGACCCAAAACCTATGGGATGCAACAAAAGCAGTTCTAAGAGGGAAGGTTATAGCAATACAATCCTACCTAAAGAAACAGGAAACATCTCAAATAAACAACCTAACCTTGCACCTAAAGCAATTAGAGAAAGAGGAACAAAAAAGCCCAAAGTTAGCAGAAGGAAAGAAATCATAAAGATCAGATCAGAAATAAATGAAAAAGAAATGAAGGAAACGATAGCAAAGATCAATAAAACTAAAAGCTGGTTCTTTGAGAAGATAAACAAAATTGATAAACCATTAGCCAGACTCATCAAAAAAAAAAAGAAGACGACTCAAATCAATAGAATTAGAAATGAAAAAGAAGTAACAACTGACACTGCAGAAATACAAAAGATCATGAGTTACTACAAGCACCTCTATGCCAATAAAATGTACAACCTGGAAGAAATGGACAAATTCTTAGAAATGCACAACCTGCCAAGACTGAATCAGGAAGAAATAGAAAATATGAACAGACCAATCACAAGCACTGAAATTGAAACTGTGATTAAAAATCTTCCAACAAACAAAAGCCCAGGACCAGATGGCTTCACAGGCGAATTCTGTCAAACATTTAGAGAAGACATAACACCTATCCTTCTCAAACTCTTCCAAAATATAGCAGAGGGAGGAACACTCCCAAACTCATTCTACGAGGCCACCGTCACCCTGATGCCAAAACCAGACAAGGATGTCACAAAGAAAGAAAACTACAGGCCAATATCACTGATGAACATAGATGCAAAAATCCTCAACAAAATACTAGCAAACAGAATCCAACAGCACATTGGAAGGATCATACACCATGAGAAAGAGGAGTTTATTCTAGGAATGCAAGGATTCTTCAGTATACACAAACCAATCAATGTGATACACCATATTAACAAATTGAAGGAGAAAAACCGTATGGTCATCTCAATAGATGCAGAGAAAGCTTTTGAAAATATTCAACACCCATTTATGACTAAAAAAAAAAAACCCTCCAGAAAGTAGGCATAGAGGGAACTTACCTCAACATAATAAAGGCCATATATGACAAACCCAGAGCCAACATCGTCCTCATTGGTGAAAAGCTGAAAGCATTTCCACTAAGATCAGGAGCAAGACAAGGTTGCCCACTCTCACCACTCTTATTCAACATAGTTTTGGAAGTTTTAGCCACAGCAATCAGAGAAGAAAAGGAGACCAAATCGGAAAAGAAAAAGTAAAGCTGTCACTTTTTGCAGATGACATGATACTATACATAGGGAATCCTAAACATGCTACCAGAAAACTACTAGAGCTAATCAATGAATTTGGCAAAGTAGCAGGATACAAAATTAATGCAGAGAAACCTCTAGCATTCCTATACACTAATGATGAAAAATCTGAAAGTGAAATCAAGAAAACACTCCCATTTACCACTGCAACAAAAAGAATAACATATCTGGAATAAACCTACATATGGAGACAAAAGACCTGTATGCAGAAAATTATAAGACACTGATGAAAGAAATGAAAGATGATACAAATAGATGGAGAGATATACCATGTTCTTGGATTGGAAGAATCAACATTGTGAAAATGACTCTACTACCCAAAGCAATCTACAGATTCAGTGCAACCCCTATCAAACTACCAATGGCATTTTTCACAGAACTAGAACAAAAAATTTCACAATTTGTATGGAAACACAAAAGACCCCAAATGTCCATAGCAAACTTGAGAACGAAAAACGGAGCTGGAGGAATCAGGCTTCCTGACTTCAGACTATACTACAAAACTACAGTAATGAAGACAGTATGGTACTGGCACAAAAACAGAAATATAGATCAATGGAACAGGATAGAAAGCCCAGAATAAACCTGTGCACATATGGTCACCTTATCTTTGATAAAGGAGGCAGGAACGTACAGTGGAGAACGGACATCCTCTTCAATAAGTGGTGCTGGGAAAACTGGACAGGTATATGTAAAAGAATGAAATTAGAACACTCCCTAACACCATATGCAAAAATAAACTCAAACTGCATAACACTCTATGAGATAAATCACAGCAAGATCCTTTTTGACCCACCTCCTAGAGAAATGGTAATAGAAACAAAAATAAACAAATGGGACCTAATGAAACTTCAAAGCTTTTTCACAGCAAAGGAAACCATAAACAAGACTAAAAGATAACCCTCGGAATGGGAGAAAATAGTTGCAAATGAAGCAACTGACAAAGGATTAATCTGCAAAATTAACAAGCAGCTGATGCAGCTCAATAATAAAAAAAAAGCAACCCAATCCAAAAATGGGCAGAAGACCTAAATAGACATTTCTCCAAAGAAGATATACAGACTGCAAACAAACACATGAAAGAATGCTCAACATCATTAATCATTAGAAAAATGCAAATCAAAACTACAGTGAGATATAATCTCACACCAGTCAGAATGGCCAGCATCAAAAAATCTAGAAACAATAAATGCTGGAGAGGGTATGGAGAAAAGGGAACACTCTTGCACTGCTGGTGGGAATGTGAATTGGTACAGCCACTATGGAGAACAGTATGGAGGTTCCTTAAAAAACTACAAATAGAACTACCATATGACCCAGCAATCCCACTACTGGGCATATACCCTGAGAAAAACCATAATTCAAAAAGAGTCATGTACCAAAATGTTCATTGCAGCTCTATTTACAATAGCCTGGAGATGGAAACAACCTAAGTGTCCATCATCAGATGAATGGGTGAAGAAGATGTGGCACATATATACAATGGAATATGACTCAGCCATCAAAAGAAACGAAATTGAGCTATTTGAAATGAGGTGGATAGACCTAGAGTCTGTCATACAGAGTGAAGTAAGTCAGAAAGAGACAGACAAATACTGTATGCTAACACATATATATGGAATTTAAGAAAAAGATATGTCATGAAGAACCCAGAGTGTAAGACAGGAATAAAGACCCAGACCTACTAGGGAATGGACTTGAGGATATGAGGAGGGGGACGGGTAAGCCGTGACAAAGCGAGAGAGAGGCATGGACATATATACACTACCAAACATAAGGTAGTGGGAAGCAGCCACGTAGCACAGGGAGATCAGTTCGGTGCTTTGTGACCACCTGGAGGGGTGGGATAGGGAGGGTGGGAGGGAGGGAGACACAAGAGGGAAGAGATATGGGAACATATGTATATGCATAACTGATTCACTTTTTTATAAGCCAGAAACTGACACAGCATTGTAAAGCAATTATACTCCAATAAAGATGTAAAAAATAAATAAATAAATAGTAAATATCAAATAAATAAATAAATAACATGCAGGAGATCCAGTACACAGAAACATAGCTCATCTATTAAAATCTAAAAGGCAGAGCTCATCATTTGGACAGGGTGATTACTGACCCAAGTTTCGAAAGCTAGATATGAATCTGTATGGAATGAAATTCCTCCTTTTACTGGGCTGAGGGTATAACATGTGCACTGGCATTGAGGCAAGAAATTACCCTGTATATTTCAGCAACCACAAGCAGTTTTACATAGAATATATCATTTAAGATTGGGGAGCAGGTAGCAAGCTTTTAGAAGTTCCTAGCTTCTCCTGAGGTGCAAGAGAAGTAGAATCCTCTGGAAAGAGCACAGAAGTAAAAATTAGATTCTTTCTGTATTGATTCTAGTTCATTAACCCCTGTCCTGATATTGGCTCCTGGTCTGGGGGAAACGATTAAGGATGTCTGTCTCAGTCTTAACCCCTCCCAGAAGCAAAAACAGCAATGATGGTAATAACAATGCTGTTTAAACACCTGGTATGTTTCCATACTAGTCCCTTTTTATACAGTATCTCAATTATGAGAGCTACCCAGAAATAGGTATTATTCCTATTTTATGCTTGAAAAATTGAGTATGAAACAACTTGTTCAAGTTTACACAGTGAGTATGTAACCAAGCTGGCTTGCAAAGTGAAGCCTTTTCAGCTTCAAAGTCCACGTCTTGTCACATGTCCTAAAGCGTGGTGCCCCACAACTCATGAGAAGCCCATTAGGACACACCAGGGGATAAGTCAAACAGAAAAGTTTTCCTCCTTCCTACGAAATGGGATTTTAGGTTAGGAAGTTTAGGTTCAGAAAGATTTAAAGGAGATGCACTGCTCTACTCAAGTCCCTGGGGTCCTTCTCTTACACTGTAAAGCAGAAAGAGGGAAAAACCTGCACTATCTCATTTGTAGGTAATAGCCACTTGTCTTTTTTTTTTTTGTGTGTGTGATGCAGGCTTCTCACTGTTGTGGCCTCTCCCGTTGCAGAGCACAGGCTCCGGACACGCTGGCCCAACGGCCATGGCTCACAGGCCCAGCCGCTCCGCAGCATGTGGGATCTTCCCGGACCGGGGCACGAACCCGCGTCCCCTGCATCGGCAGGCGGACTCTCAACAACTGCGCCACCAGGGAAACCCCCACTTGTCTGTCTTGAAGTTAATTCAGGACTCTACCACCATCTCCAAGTGCTGTAAGGATATCAAACTTCCTTAGAGATTGACAGCCAGGCTGAGCTCTAATCCCAAGAAGATTCTTCATCCCTCCACTAGAAAAGCCTTTCTGATTTCTCCTTGGTGTCCTTAGACTAGCTGTAGACTACAGGGAGGTTGGAGAACAAGCAAGAGCAGGACTTGGACCCAAGGGATCATGATTCAAATAAGAAGTCTCCCCTACATAGATCCAGACCTCTATGGACCAACCCTGACATGCTGCAGATAACTGTTCAATTTTAGAATCTGTGTCCATTCTTTGGGACAAAGTCTGCTATTTTCATTCTCCACTGAGATGGTGGGAAGTTTATAAATGAAATTCCCTTTACCCCTGAACAGAATGCTTATAAGTGACAGGCCTCAGAGGCATTTGCAGAGCCCCAGGCTCTTGTTGACACTACCCATCCCAGGTAAGAGCATCTTACAAGGAGAATCTAGAAAAGGAGTAAACGTTATCAGTAAGCATTCCCAGCTCATAAGAAAGAACAGACTTGGGACTACTGGGCGTCCAACTTTAGATCATGCTCCTGTATAAGTCTCCAAGACCCAAAAGGAAGGAATTCTCCTGGAAGGTGACTTAGAAAGGGTGGAGGCCACATAGTCACACACAAGGTGGCTGAAGAGGACTCTAGTTCACTAGCCAATACAGAACCCTCCAAAATACCTCCAGGTGCTTTAAAAAGGCATATTTTTATTTAACATAGCCAGGCACCGTGCTAGAACAGGTATTACAGTAGAGAACAAGGTAAACACACTCCCGACTCTCATGGAACTTACATTCTGTTCAGGGAAACACGCAGGTAAGCAGGCAATCCATATTACTATGTGTGTGCAGTACAAAGACAGGCCTGTTTAGGGTGATACCTAAGCTGTGGCATTATGCATCTGTAAGGATCATCTAGGTGAGCAAGGTGAGAATACTCTATTCAAACACCAGGAAAGAACATCGGTAGTTAACAGGGACAAAATAACTTGACAGAGTTGGAAAATGGCAAAATTCAGCCCCATAGGAAGGTAGTGAGCAGGGTGAGAATGGTAACAGTGGTTGGTGTTGGTAAATGTACTTGGATACAGCTCAGGTGGGAGCTGTCCTGTAGCCTCTTTTGGTTGTGTTTAAGGTGTGAGGGCTGGGCTTCTGACTAGGGAGGCATAAGTTGTGTTAGGATCTTAGAAAGAATCATGGTCACCAAATCTAGTCCCAAAGCTCAGCCACCTCCACCCAGCAGTTGAAGTGCATCCCGCCAGTCGTGCGTACACTTTTCAGTTTCATATGTTCCTGGAGATGGACAAGAAGAGGAAGAGGAAGAGATGAGATGGAGATGGAATGTCCATCATGAAAACAGCTCTGTGTGTTGTTAGGTATGAGGAAGGAAAGAGGGATAAAAATCAAATCTACCTAACTCCAGGGCTTGAGGCCAGTTCATAGGAAGGGGGACATTAGACATGGATCTAATAAGGTCTGGAACGTAGTAGAGGTCTGCCTACTTTCAAGAGAAATCACTTCCTATGCAAATAATTCACTAGGTATAGATTTAGCCTCTTATGTAATTTGGTCTGTGAGATCCTCCTATAACACGACTGCTCTGCCCAAACGTAGAGGGGAACCACTGGCCCAGGGTGTGGCTCAGTAGTGATGAGAC
>NW_006789913.1:1140957-1165153 GCF_000442215.2 Lipotes vexillifer | reverse complement strand
AACCCGCGTCCCCTGCATCGGCAGGCGGACTCTCAACCACTGTGCCACCAGGGAAGCCCTCAATAGACTCTTAACTCATCTCCCTGTTTCTGCCCTTGTACTCTAGGGTCTATTTTCAACATAGCAGCTAGACTGAGCTTTTAAAAACATAAGTGACAGAGCATGTCACTCCTCTGCTACAATGGGCCTCACAGCTCTTACCATCTGCTTGTCCTATCCCTTCTATCTTGCCGATTCTGCACTTGCTTCCTATGACTCTACTCCTTGTCCATCTGGCTCCAGCAACATTGCTCTATTTCTAACTCCTAGAGTATCCCAAGCATACTCCCTTGTCAGGATGTTTGTATCTGGTTTCTTCCGTCTGGAACACTGTAGCAGTTAGCTTATGTGTGTAACAAACCGAACCAAAACATAAAGGCTTAAAATAACAATTATCATTTCTCCTGGTTCTCTGAGTTGACTGGACAGTTCTTGTCTACACCAGCTTGACTGAGGCTGTACGGTCTAGGATAGGAGTTGGCAAGCTACAGGCTGCTGGCCAAATCTGACCCACCACCTCTTTTTGCAAATAGACTTTCACTGGCACACGACCATACCTACGTGTTTATGTATTATCTATGACCGCTTTCATACTACAAGAGCAGCGGCTTGTTATTGATGGGTCAGTGGGGATTGCTTAGACACGTGTTTCTCATCCTCTCTCAGGGTAGCTCAGGCTCGTTTACATATGGTGGTCACAAGAGTTTCTGAGATCAAAAAGCTAGGTCACACTTGACATTGTCCCATTTTTCAAAGCAGGTCACATGGCTAAGCCTAGAACCAGTGTGGAAGGGGCTACCCAAAGACGTGGCTATAAGGATAGGAATTCTGTGGCCATTTCTGTAAACAATCTACCATTAAACCTTATTCCTCCTTCATGACTTGTTGCCCCACCTCGTACAACTCTATGCCCGAATATCACTTTTTTAGTGAACCTTCCTTGATGAGCTCCCTCTCCCCACTCCCTGTGCCTCTTTCCTGCTTAATATCCCTCTGTGACATCTATCACTTTCTTACCTTACTTATTTTGTTCACTGTCTGTCTTCTCCTTCTAGAATATAAACTCCACGAGGACAGGGATTTTTGTCTGTGTTGTCCACTGTTTTATCTCAAATGCCTAGAACACTGCCTAGAACAGAGTAGGAAATTAAAACACAGTTTCGAATGAATGGATGGTCTGATGGAGTTTATGATTCGAAGCAGGAGCGCTCCTTGCTAGCTAGAACAGTGCTATTGATGTTTGGGTCTAGAGCCCACCATTTATCCTTCTTGGTGTAACATTGCTACATTATGATGGAATAATACATATTAAGCACTTTGAAAATACTAAGAATTTAAAAGCAGAATTACTATTGCTTTGCTTTTTATACCTTAGATAAGGTTGGTCTTAACTCACTCAATAGGTAACAGTCACCAATTACATTTAATCCTCTTAAGCGGACCAGAGCATTGCAATTGTCTATTTTGGCATAGTAATCTCTTGGAGGAGGGACTATTTCCAAAACAATGCTCTGATCACATTGAACATAAACCCACCCACCATCTTGGGATTTTTTTTCTGCCTAGAGAATAAAGTCCTCCCAAATTAGTACCCATTTTGCCTTTCAGGAATTATGCATCCTTTATTGGTTTAGCTAGGCTTGAAGAAAGGGCATGACTTAGAAAATGGTGAAATGAGGGGTGGGGGAATTGAGACAGGAGCCAGAATGTGAGATCTTTTCAGAAACAAGTTGTGGAGCAAGTTGGCTGGGATAGAGGAGCCATATGACACAATATAATATAGCAGGAGTACGGCAAATGCATGGGAAGTGCCATGTTTTGAATTATCATAAAATCAGGCCCTAGGCCCACCAGATGTCCAAAAGAATACATGAAACCAGACTAAGTCTGACAACATGATGAGCTTTTCTTATGCCTTTTGGTTCTTGCATTTACTCCTCTTACCGAATTACATCTATTTTCTTTTTCATTCTAAATTCTGTATGAATTTAAGAAAGTGAAACCACTGAGCCAATAGATTTTTCTAGTTTCATCATGAGCAGAATTCTGGTTGTTGGACTGTTGATCTATTATGTCCCTATCACACCACTTCCTCAGTGGTTATTTATACCTCATCAACAGCTCCCAGACATTAAAATGAAAGGTCTTGAAACTTATGGGAGAAGTTTAGAGAGAGAGCTCTCTGTATCTTGTGAAACAGACAAGGTCCCTGCTTAGTCAACCTTTCTTACAAAAGAGTTCAATGATAACAGCCAAATTAGAGCCCTGGTCAACCGCAGCTGATGATGGGCTCTGTTGATGGGTGCCCTTGGCTAGACCTGAAAGTGATGTCCTGAGAGATGATTACACTTCTGCTCAATAAGCCAAAGATGTATCCATTAAAGGCTGAGCAGAAAGGAGGAATAAAGGTGGAAATGCATCCTCTTGATCAGTCCACGTATTTGACCTCTTACTCTCAGTCATGGTCTCCAGTGTATCTATCACACTCTGTCACGTGTATGGATTATTATTCTATGCAGTTTCAGACACACAGAATCCTTGATTGTTGAGCTCCTTATAATCTTAGGAAGATATACTCAGGTATGTAAACCAATGAATAATTCTAAAAAAGCCACATGGAGAAATTAGGACTACGTGCTATTCACTCATTCAGTAATTATTTATGAGGACTGTGTTAGATGCTAGGTGTTCTAGCCTCAAGATGAACATACTTTAGTTGGAGAGACCAACATTAAGAGTGATAGGTAAGTGCTGTGATAGGATGAAGTACGCACAGAGAAACGGAGTGTTATCTTGACTTGGGAGTTGTGGGTGTCCTGGAAGCTTCCTCAGGTGTGATATGTGAAAAAGAATTTTCAAGACTGAACAGGAGATGTTAAGGAGAATAAACATTGCAGGTAGAGAGTGGTGTGGGCGACAATGGACCTTTCCATGTTCATAGCCAAAGTGGAGGAGGATAGGGCAGAGTAAGCAAAGAGAAAAGATGCTGGAAAAGAAACAGGACAGATCAGAGAGAACCTGGCAGTTCAACTACAAAGTTTTAATTGGATGTGAAAAACAATGTAATGCCACCGCTGAATTTTTTCGAGCGATCAGATTTTCGCTTCGGAACATAGACAAATGTGGAAGATGAATAAAGCATCTGAGTATGGACGAGGCTACAGGCCTGAGATCTATTAGCGGACTGCTGGAAAAAAATCGGGAGAGACATGATGAAGGCTCAGCTAAGACAGAGCAGTGAAGAAGACGGGAGTGATGCTGAGAGATACTGATGACCAGAAATTAGAGTTCTTGGTGACCAGATGGGCAGCAAAGGAAAGAATTCTGAAGGGTAATGTTTGGATCTCTAGCTTTGGGCATCTGGGTAGACAGTGACATCATTGTCACAGAGAGAGAACACAAGAAGATAAATGGGGACTTTGGGAAAAAGTAGTGACCCTTCTCAAGTTCAAGATGCTGTGGGACATCTAGGTGGAGCTGAAAATGGAATGAAATGGGCAATTCAGACTGCATGGAATTAAAAGGGAAGGGTAAACTTTCCCACACCTAATCCCCTTTTGTGTTTGTATATCCTGGCCTTTTGTAGAAAAGGCCTCCAACTGAATGACAGGAAGATAAAGAAAGAGGGGCCTCATGGATGGCGTGGAGGGTGGGTGGGGACTGGAGGAAAGGCCGGGATTTGAATAGGCAAAGGACAAAAGAATAGGGACAGGACCTGCACCTCTGGGAGGGAGCTGTGAAGGAGGAAAAGTTTCCACACACTAGGAAGCCTCTTCACTGGCCGGGACGGGAGGTGGAACAGGGGACGCTTTGGAGCCACGGAGGAGAGCACAGCAACAGGGGCGCAGAGGAAAAAGCGGAGAGATTCTCACACAAAGGATTGGTGCTGACTAGCACTCATCAGCCCGAGACATTTGTCTGCTCGACCACCAGGGCAGATGAGGGCTGGGAATTGAGGCTCAGGCTTTGGAGATTAGACCCCAGGGAGAAGACTGGGGTTGGCTGTGTGAAGACAGCCAGAAGGGGGCTAGTGCACCACAGCTAGCTGAGAGGGAGTCCAGGAAATTGGCTGGACCTGCCAAAGAGGCAAGAGACCATTGTTTCAGGGTGTGTGAGAAGAGGCGATTTCTTCCCTGTGTGCCCACGGAAGGCAGAGCACCACCTAAGCGAGCTCCAGAGATGGGCACAAACCATGGCTATAAGCTCGGACCCCAGAGCTGGGCATGAACTGCTAACACTGCTGCCACTGCCACCAAGAAGCCTGTGTGCAAGCACAGGTCACTACGCACACCCCCCTGGGAGCCTGAGCAGCACGCCACTGCCAGAGTTGCGTAATCCAGAGACAACTTCCCCAAGAGAACACAGGGCATACCTCAGGCTGTTGCAATGTCACGCTGGCCTCTGCTGCTACAGGATCACCCCTCATTCCAATTATGACTACCCTACCCACCCCTCCCTCTCCTGGGCTTGAGTGAGCAAGAGAGCACTAATCAGCTGCTGCTTTACCCCTTTCTGTCTGGGTGGGGAACAGACTCCTCAGGCTGGCCTACACACAGAGTGGGGGAGCCAAAATCAAAGCTGAACCCCAGGAGCTGTGAGAACAAAGAAGAGAAAGGGAAATCTCCCCAACAGCCTCAGGAGCAATTGATTAAATCCCCACGATCAACTTGATAAACGCTGCATCTGTGGAATACCTGAATAGACAACAAATGTTCCCAAAATTGAGGTGGTGGACTTTGGGAGCAACTGTAGACTTGGGGTTTGCTTTCTGTGTCTAATTTGTTTCTGATTTTATATTTATCTTAGTTTAGTTTCAGTGCTTATTATCATTGGTGGATTTGTTTATTGGTTTGGTGCTCTCTTTCTAAATTTTTATATATATTTTTTTATTTTTATACATTTTTAAACATTTAAAAAAATTGTTTTCCTTTTTCTCTGAGTGTGTATGTGTATGCTTATTTGTGTGATTGTCTTTTTAGGTTTGCTTTTACCATTTGTCCAAGGATTTTGTCTGGTTTTTTCTTCTCCTTCTTCCTCTTTTTTCTTCCTTTTCTTCTGAGCTGTGTGGCTGGCAAGGTCTTGGTGCTCTGGCCGGGTGTCAGACCTGAGCCTCTGAGGTGGGAGGGCTGAGTCCAGGACACTGAACCACCAGAAACCTCCCAGTCCCATGTAATGTCAATTGGTGAGAGCTCTCCCAGGGATCTTTGTCTCAACACTAAGACAAAACCCCACCCAACAGCTAGCAAGCTCCAGTGCTGGAAGCCCCATGCCAAACTAGCAAGACAGGAACAAACCCCACCCATTAGCAGAGAGGCTTCCTAAAGTCATACTAAGTTCAGACACTCCAAAACACACAACCAGATGTAGCCCAGCCCACCAGAAAGACAAGATAGAGCCCTATCCACCAGAACACAGGCACCAGTCTCCTCCACAAGCCACTGAACCAACCTCACACACTGGGGGTAGACACCAAAGATAACGGGAATTATGAACCTGCAGCCGGCTAAATGGAGACCCCCAATACAGTAAGTTAAACAAAATGAGAAGACAAAGAAATGTGCAGCAGATAAAGAAGCAAGATAAAAACCCACCAGACCGAACAAATGAAGAGGAAATAAGCAGTCTACCTGAAAAAGAATTCAGAGTAATGACAGTACAGATGATCCAAAATCTTGGAAATAGAATGGAGAAAATACAAGAACCATTTAACAAGCACCTAAAAGAACTAACAAGCAAACAAACAATGATGAACAACACAATAAATGAAATTTAAAATACTCTAGAAGGAATCAACAGCAGAATAAACAGCAGAATAACTGAGGTAGAAGAATGGATAAATGACCTGGAAGATGAAATAGAAGAAATAACTGTCACACAGCAGAAGAAAAATGAATGAAAAGAATTGAGGACAGTCTCAGAGACCTCTTGGACAACATTAAACACACCAACATGAGAACTATATGGGTCCCAGGAGAAGAAGAGAAAAAGAAAGGGTCTGAGAAAATATTTGAAGAGATTATAGTTGAAAACTTCCTTAACATGGGAAAGTAAATAATCAAGTCCAGAAAGCACAGAGAGTCCCATACAGGATAAATCCAAGGAGAAATACACCAAGACACATATTAATCAAACTGTCAAAAATTAAATACAAAGAAAACATATTAAAAGCAGCAAGGGAAAAACAACAAATAACACACAAGGGAATCCCCATAAGGTTAACAGCTGATCTCTCAGCAGAAACTCTACAAGCCAGAAGGGAGTGGCAGGACATACTGAAAGTGATGAAGGAGAAAAACCTGCAACCAAGATTACTCTACCCAGCAAGGATCTCATTCAGATTTGATGGAGAAATTAAAACCTTTACAGACAAGCAAAAGCTGAGAGAGTTCAGCACCACCAAACCAGCTTTACAACAAATGCTAAAGGAACTTCTCTAGACAAAAACACAAGAGAAGGAAAAGTCCTATAATAACGAACCCAAAACAATTTAGAAAATGGGAATAGGAACATACATATCGATAATTACCTTAAATGTAAATGGACTAAATGCTCCCACCAAAAGACACAGATTGGCTGAATGGATACAAAAACAAGACCCATATATATGCTGTCTACAAGAGACCCACTTCAGACCTAGAGACACATACAGACTGAAAGTAAGGGGATGGAAAAAGATATTCCATGCAAATGGAAACCAAAAGAAAGCTGGAGTAGCAATTCTCATATCAGACAAAATAGACTTTAAAATAAGGACTATCAGAAGAGACAAAGAAGGACACTACATAATGATTAAGGGATCGATCCAAGAAGAAGATATAACAATTGTAAATATTTATGCACCCAACATAGGAGCACCTCAATACATAAGGCAAAAACTAGCAGCCATAAAAGGGGAAATCGACAGTAACACATTCATAGTAGGGGACTTCAACACCCCACTTTCACCAATGGACAGATCATCCAAAATGAAAATAAATAAGGAAACACAAGCTTTAAATGATACATTAAACAAGATGGACTTAATTGATATTTATAGGACACTCCATCCAAAAACAACAGAATACACATTTTTCTCAAGTGCTCATGGAACATTCTCCAGGATAGATCATATCTTGGGTCACAAATCAAGCCTTGGTAAATTTAAGAAAATTGAAATTGTATCAAGTATCTTTTCCGACCACAACGCCATGAGACTAGATATCAATTATAGGAAAAGAGCTGTAAAAAATACAAACACATGGAGGCTAAACAATACACTACTTAATAACGAAGTGATCACTGAAGAAATCAAAGAGGAAATTAAAAAATACCTAGAAACAAATGACAATGGAGATACAACGACCCAAAACCTATGGGATGCAGCAAAAGCAGTTCTAAGAGGGAAGTTTATAGCAATACAAGCCCACCTTAAGAAGCAGGAAACATCTCGAATAAACAACCTAACCTTGCACCTCAAGCAATTAGAGAAAGAAGAACAAAAAAACCCCAGAGTTAGCAGAAGGAAAGAAATCATAAAAATCAGATCAGAAATAAATGAAAAAGAAATGAAGGAAACAATAGCAAAGATCAATAAAACTAAAAGCTGGTTCTTTGAGAAGATAAACAAAATTGATAAACCATTAGCCAGACTCATCAAGAAAAAAAGGGAGAAGACTCAAATCAACAGGATTAGAAATGAAAAAGGAGAACAACTGACACTGCAGAAATATAAAGGATCATGAGAGACTACTACAATCAACTATATGCCAATAAAATGGACAACCTGGAAGAAATGGACAAATTCTTTGAAAATTACAACCTTCCAAGACTGAACCAGCAAGAAATAGAAAACATGAACAGACCAATCACAAGCACTGAAATTGAAACTGTGATTAAAAATCTTCCAACAAACTAAAGCCCAGGACCAGATGGCTTCACAGGCGAATTCTACCAAACATTTAGAGAAGAGCTAACACCTATCCTTCTCAAACTCTTCCAAAATATAGCAGAGGGAGGAACACTCCCAAACTCATTCTATGAGGCCACCATCACCCTGATACCAAAACTGGACAAAGATGTCACAAAAACAGAAAACTACGGGCCAATATCACTGATGAACATAGATGCAAAAATCCTCAACATACTAGCAAACAGAATCCAACAGCACATTAAAAGGATGATGCACCATGATCAAGTGGGGTTTATCCCAGGAACGCAAGGATTCTTCAGTATACACAAATCAATGTGATACACCATATTAACAAATGGAAGGAGAAAAACCATATGACAACCTCAATAGATGCAGAAAAATCTTGACAAAATTCACCCATTTATGATAAACACTCTTCAGACAATGGACATAGAAGGAAACTACCTCAACATAATAAAGGCTTTATATGAGAAACCCAGAGCTAATATCATTCTCAATGGTGAAAAACAAACCATTTCTTCTAAGATCAGGAACAAGACAAGGTCGTCCACTCTCACCACTCTTATTCAACATAGTTTTGGAAGTTTTAGCCACAGCAATCATAGAAAAAAAAAAAAGAAATCCAAATCAGAAAAGCATGAGTAAAACTGTCACTGTTTGCAGATGACATGATACTATACATAGAGATGTATCCTAAAGATGCGACCAGAAAACTACTAGAGCTAATCAATGAATTTGGAAAAGTAGCAGAATACAAAATTAATGCACAGAAATCTCTTGCATTCCTATATACTAATGATGAAAAATCTGAAAGAGAATATAATGAAACACTTCCATTTACCACTGCAACAAAAAGAATAAAATACCTAGGAATAAACCTACCTAAGGAGACAAAACAACTGTATGCAGAAAACTATAAGACACTGATGAAAGAAATTAAAGATGATACAAACAGATGGAAAGATATACCATGTTCTTGGATTCAAAGAATCAATATTGTGAAAATGACTCTACTACCCAAAGCAATCTACAGATTCAGTGCAATCCCTATCAAACTACCAATGGCATTTTTCACAGAACTAGAACAAGAAATTTCACAATTTGTATGGAAACACAAAAGATCCCGAATAGCCAAGGTAATCTTGAGAAAGAAAAAGAGAGCTGGTGGAATCAGGTGGCCTGACCTCAGACTATGCTACAAAGCAACAGTAATCTAGACAGTATGGTACTGGCACAAAAACAGAAATATAGATCAATGGAACAGCATAGAAAGCCCAGAGATAAACCCACGCACCTATGGTCAATTAATCTACGACAAAGAAGGCAAGGATATACAATGGAGAAAGGACAATCTCTTCAATAAGTGGTGCTGGGAAAACTGGACAGGTACATGTAAAAGAATGAAATTAGAACACTCGCTAACACCATACACAAAAATAAACTCAAAATGGATTAAAGACCTAAATGTAAGGCCAGACATTATCAAACACTTAGAGGAAAACATAGGCAGAACACTATGACATAAATAACAGCAAGATCCTTTTTGACCCACCTCCTAGAGAAATGGAAATAAAAACAAAAATAAACAAATGGGACCTACTGACATTTAAAAGCTTTTGCACAGCAAAGGAAACCATAAACAAGACCAAAAGACAACCCTCAGAATGGAAGAAAACAGTTGCACACAAAGCAACTGACAAAGGATTAATCTCCAAAATATACAAGCAGCTCATGCAGCTCAATACCAAAGAAACAAACAATCCAATCCATAACGGGCAGAAGACCTAAATAGACATTTCTCCAAAGAAGATATACAGATTGCCAACAAACACATGAAAGGATGCTCAACATCGCTAATCATTAGAGAAATGCAAATCAAAACTACAGCGAGATATCACCTCACACCAGTCAGAATGGCCATCATCAAACAATCTACAAACAATAAATGCTGGAGAGGGTGTGGAGAAAAGGGAACCCTCTTGCACTATTGGTGGGAATGTAAATTGATACAGCCACTATGGAGAACAGTATGGAGGTTCTTAAAAAAACTAAAACTACCATATGACCCAGCAGTCCCACTAGTGGGCATGTACCCTGAGAAAACCATAATTCAAAAAGAGTCATGTACCAAAATGTTCACTGCAGCTATATTTACAATAGCCAGGAGGTGGAAGCTACCTAACTGTCCATCATCGGATGAATGGATAAAGAAGACGTGGCACATATATACAATGGAATATTACTCAGCCATAAAAAGAAACGAAATTGAGTTATTTGTAGTGAGGTGGATGGACCTAGAGTCTGTCATACAGAGTGAAGTAAGTCAGAAAGAAAAAAACAAATACCGTATGCTAACACATATATATATATGGAATCTAAGAAAAAAAGGTCACGAAGAACCTAGGGGTAAGACGGGAATAAAGACACAGACCTACTAGAGAATGGACTTGAGGATATGGGGAGAGGGAAGGGTAAGCTGTGACAAAGTGAGAGAGTGGCATGGACATATATACACACCAAACATAAAATAGATAGGTAGTGGGAAGCAGCCGCATGGCACAGGGAGATCAGCTCGGTGGTTTGTGACCACCTAGTGGGGTGGGATAGGGAGGGTGGGAGGGAGGGAGATGCAAGAGGGAAGAGATATGGGAACATATGTATAACTGATTCACTTTGTTATAAAGCAGAAACACACCATTGTAAAGCAATTATACTCCAATAAAGATGTTAAAAAAAAAGATGTAGTACATATATACAATGGAATATTACTGAGCCATAAAAAGAAATGAAATTGAGTTATTGTAGTGAGGTGGATGGACCTAGAGTCTCTCATACAGAGTGAAGTCAGAAAGAGTGAAACAAATACAGTAAGATAACACATATGTATGGAATCTAAAAAAAAAAAAAAAAGGTTCTGATGAACCTAGGGAGGACAGGAATAAAGACACAGACATATAGACTTGAGGACACAGGGAGGGGAAAGGGTAAGCTGGGTAGAGAGAGAGTAGCACTGACTTATATACACTACCAAATGTAAAATAGATAGCTACTGGGAAGTAGCATCATAGCACAGCGAGATCAACTCCGTGCTTTGTGACCACCTAGAGGGGTGGGACAGCGAGTGTGGAAGGGAGATGCAAGAGGGAGGGGATATGGGGATATATGTATACATATCGCTGACTCACTTTGTTATGTAGCAGAAACTAACACAACATTGTAAAGCAACTATACTCCAACAAAGGTGTTAAAGGAGAATTATTAGAACAGATGGATGACTACTAGCAGTGGTCATGTGTTTGCATTATGTGCATAAGACAAACAAGATTTAACTTGGCACAAAGTTGCCTTAGCTTTGTAGAAGTATATGGGTGAGGAAATAGAACAGTCCTTCATCCTCAGTCCCATTGGGAGGTCCTATAACTATGCAGCCTCCTGGACTCTCATCCCTGCAGGGATGTGAATGAAGATGAGAAAGGATCAAAGGATGAGGCTAACATGAGTTACGTTCCACCTTACACAGAGATCTCTGCATTGATATTCCACTGGAGTTTTGCTTTTTCAAGTATATACGTCCAGGACCTATGCCATAGACCCACAGGTCCATCTTTTTCTCACAGACCAGGAGATCAGTCAACAGGACAATCATCTCTTTGTGCACAACATTCCACCTTTATCTTAACTCAGTAAGAACTTACTGACAGGAGGGCCTGTTCACTTAGTGTACCTGGAAAAATCACTATCCACATGGAAATTATTATTTTTTTTATTTTATTTTTGTTTTTGCCGTACGCGGACCTCTCACTGTTGTGGCCTCTCCCGCTGCGGAGCACAGGCTCCGGACGCGCAGGCTCAGCGGCCATGGCTCACGGGCCCAGCCGCTCCACAGCATGTGGGATCTTCCCAGACCGGGGCATGAACCCGCGTCCCCTGCATCGGCAGGCGGACTCCCAACCACTGCACCACCAGGGAAGCCCCACATGGAAATTCTTTAGATCCCAACCTTACTCCATAAACAAAAATGAATTCCAGATGTATTAAGAATTTAAATGTGAAAGTAACTTTAATTCCTTTAATTCTTTGTATAGAAATATAGGTGAATAAGTTAGTTCTTGGGGGAAATGAGAATTTAGACATGTCTCCTCCAAGAAATGTAGAAAATTGGACTAAATTTTCAAAAGTGCCTTAAATTATAAGACATTATAAATGGAAAGATTCACATACACAAAGGACTTATAAAGATCTAAATCACTATCAAATGTCCTAATGTTAAGAGAAACTGGACAAGAAAATGGTTTCAAACAAAACCTTTAAACACACAAGAAATTATAAATAGCAATCAGTTATATATATCGAGATATTATCATTGAAGGCCATTTAATTTTCAAAAATAAGATCTGATTAGTGTTGGAGAGGGTGTTGGTTATGTTTCTTTTATGGTGTAAATCAAGGCAATGACTTTGAATGACCGTTTCGCACTGTCTCCTACAATTGAGCATTTGTATACCCTTATAGTTTGAGTTTCACTCTAAGTTTACCAAGAAGCTTACATGTACAACAATGGACATGTAAAAGTGTTCACAGATGCACTTAATAGCAAAGTCCTAAAGCTCCAAAGACTCAGTAAGAGCATGCATAAACTAGGTATTTACACAATGAAATGTCAGACAAGTCAGAATGAACTACGGCAACATAGAGATGAAGTCTTCAAATCAGTTATATGAAGGGATTACACAGAACACTGTTTAAGTAAAAAATGACTAACTACTAATATGTACATTTACATAAACAGAAACATGGATTTTGTGCTCTGCATTTAAGGCAGAGCTCAATTAATTTGAGCTGCTGCAAAAACAGATCAAGTCTTGTAAAGAGTATTAACTTGGGTGTACCACATCTCTTTCTATAGGCATCTTATCTCTACTGCTCTCCCTGGCTTTCTAAGCCATCTAAAATTGTATTGTACTAGTCTATCTCCAAGTTTCTGTGGCAGGAGGGGAGGAGCCTTATTTCAGCCAATGCTTGGCTCCAAGTTGCCAATCTACCTCACATATGAAAATGTGAGAAATTTTTCCTCTGGATAAAGGCTATTAAACACAGGTGACTGTCCAAACTACCAGGTGAATTTAAGATAACTGTGCAAACAATGGTGCTCTTCAGTCCTTATTTATCATCTGTCTTGATAACAGGCATGCAATGGGATATCTACTTTGCTATATAAATGGACAAAATTTCTGTCTTTGCAATCTCTTTAGCTAGTTGCTTGTCATGAGCACCACATGCTAACGCTTATTCAATACTTCTCTTGTACCTTTGTGGAGTGGTTCTGTTGGCAGGATGTTGTGTTTGAAGTTTTATTTCCTCAAAAGTAGTTAGGATGCTGAGTCAAGTTGTCAGCTACACAATACAAAGTCCCAGTATCCTAGTTGTAGAATGTTAACTAAGTTTCTTGGTATCTCACTCAGATTCTCTCAGTTGCTAACCCTAACTCACCCTAACACTATCAAAATGCAAGGTTTTAGAGGAACCCGGATAAATCTGAAAACTGTCTTTAAGGGCATGAATAAAGAACCTTTTTGAGTGTTAGGCAGTCATTGGTGGAAAAGGTGACTGCTTATAGGAGGTTCTTTATCAGAGGGATGAATGGTTATGGCTTGTTATTTGACAGTGAAAGTCAAGTGATTCTTTAAGAACATGCATTAGCTGGTGGTCACTGCAGAAGAGAGATACTGCAAATTTTGCTGTCCAAGAAACTAGTGTTAAGTAGCAGCAGCCAGAAGGAAAAGGCATGTACTGAGTTTGCATTAACCCCTCACCAACACACATCCCACTTTTTCTGGCTGTTGATGCCACAACCTCTATAAAGAGCATGGAGTAAGGCAGCCAATCAGAAGTCTGTTTATAGGAAAAAAAAGGAAGCAAGGTCATAGCTTGCACCCTATTGTGTGCATCCAAACTTATGTGCAGTGAGTCCAGACTTAACTGTTCCAAAAAAGGATTGCTTTCTACCTAGATCTACTCAAAAGAAGGCTTGATACCAATATAAGACATGCAAACCCTGGAGAAACCCCACATGGGGGCTTGGAATCCTCAGCAACAGAACACAGAAATATGAGGAAACTGAAGATGCAATTACACTGTCATGTCCTTTTCTTAGGGTTGACAATTATCACTGCTCTGACCTGGACAGCTTCCACAAGACCAGAGAGCGAAAGTTTAAGACTGCTTTAAAACATCATCCCAAGTTGAACCCAGCTCAGGAGCCATCATGTAACCATAAACAAAAAGCTCCCAAGTGATCTGAATAGTCTTCAGTTAGAAGAACAGTTATGCAGACTCACAAATCTTGGGAAGAGCACTGAACCATCAACCTCTAGTTCCTGTGGGACAAGAGTCCTAACATAAGCCCAAAGCAATACTGTTAGCAAAATAAGGACTAGGAAGCTTTCCACTGGTATTTAATATTATGTCTAGATAACAGCTGCTGAAGATAACATGTTAGATTGAACAGCAACTCCTGCTACTATAGCAGTGTTGCATTCCTGAAAGGGAGTCCTCGAGGCTACAAACACCTATGGTACCCTACTGCAAGGGGCATTTCTCCTGAACTCGCAGGTCTCCTTAATTGTCCCTGCTCTCATCTTCCCTGGTGAAAACTCCTTCCTCATCATTTGATCCAGGATTTGACCACTTACCCACACACAATATGGCAGCTGCCACTTTCACCACATAACTAGGGTTGTTAGTGGGTTGTTGGTCTACCTTATGACATCTTTAAGTTAAAAATTCTGTAATAGTTGATAGGAAACAGGGTCCTAAGATATTCTGCTTCATGTTGTGATGGCTCACGATAGGAATAAGATTATTCTACATGGATGAAGATAAGCTCTGTAAAGGAAGCCAGCCACAAGTGAGGGTATTGAATCCTGCTGGGTTAGTCGTATTAGTAAGTGATGAACGGCATCTGTGAGCTTCTGACTTAACATGCTATCTCAGCCCTCAGTCAGAAATAACTACTCATGGGGCTTCCCTGGTGGCGCAGTGGTTGAGAGTCCGCCTGCCGATGCAGGGGACACGGGTTCGTGCCCCGGTCCGGGAAGATCCCACATGCCGCGGAGCGGCTGGGCCCGTGAGCCATGGCCGCTGAGCCTGCGCGTCCGGAGCCTGTGCTCCGCGACGGGAGAGGCCACAACAGTGAGAGGCCCGCATACCGCAAAAACAAAAAACAAAAAAAAACAAAAAAAAGAAATAACTACTCATGCACTAAGGAAAACTTTGAATTCCCTTTAAGCAACAGACAAATGAGTCCTTTAGGAAGTGCACTTACATTTCACCTATCAACAGGGTCCCAGTGCATTTCATGGCTTCTCCTGTAACAGGATTCTTTCACTCTCTGAGGACAAAAGCAGTATCAGGGAGGAAGGAAAACTTCTGGAATCAGGGTCATAATCCCATTTACTGGCCCCATTCCATCCTCCAGCCCCTATACCTTACAGGGATCTCGTTTCTCAACTGAATTATGAGGTTAATGAGTCTTAACTGCAGGCTGAGGAACATGAGCAAACCCTACCAGAAAATAGGTTCTGAAGTATAGATTCTTGAATTTAAAGGTCTGTAGTTTGGACATGAATTATGGAAGGGAACTCCCAAGTCGGGTGTCCCATAAGAAAGCTGCAGACTGTGATTTCAGCAGTACCATTATGATTAACTCTAATTGAAAATCCTAGGGTTATAAAAGAAAGACTACTTCTGACAAAATTAAATAATTTCAAAGACTTTAACAGTTAGGGGAGAAGGAAGTACACAAGAGGAACCACCTGTTTCTATGAAGACAAAAACGCCAAGTCAAGAGCTTGAAAGAAAAAGAGGGACATCTAAACAGCACGAATATGAGGACATTATGGATAGTATAGTCTATCCCCTCAGTACAAGTCATTCCCTAGCCTTGGGTCTTGCCTCCAAAATTCCATAAATACAAAGGAATCAGAATCTAAATGAACACGAGTGTCTCCCAGAGGGAGAGATGAATAGGCAGAACACAAGGGACTTTTAGGACAGTGAAACAATTCTTTATGATACTACAATGGTGGATACATGTCATTTTACATTTATCAAAACTCATAAAATGTTTAACAACAAGAGTAAACCCTAATGTAAATTATGGATTTTGGGTGATGATGCGTCAGCAAAGATTCATTGATTGTTAACAAGTGTAGGATTCTGGTGAGGAATGTGCAGAGCACAGAAGTTGTATTATATGGAACTCTCTATACCTCCTGCTCAATTTTGTTGTGAATCTAAAAAATAAAGTTTATTAATAACAACAAAAAGAAGTTCAGGAGGAGATGTCCTATCAACTTTAATGTTGCTTCTTATGATGTTTCTTAGGAATTCGTCTCTCTAAGGATAGCAAATTTCAAGGAACTAATAACTTCCTTTTAATTTATCAAGAAAAAATGCATTAGATCAGAATGAAATTATCTTGTAGATTTCCAATTTTCATCAGAAATTTGGTTTACTTCCATTACACACACATATATGTATACATATACATATGCATATATGTGTATGTTTATAATGCTTTAATTTAAAATTTTAAACACTTTAATAAAAGTTATTATTATTAAAAAAAAAAAGTGTCTCCCAGATTTCAACCTAAGAAAGAGTCTGATTAAGAGGAATGGAGAGATCAGGAAAGTTAAACTGGACTAACAAGCCTTGTGTCCTGAAAAGACTTCGAGAAAAAAATGCATCTCATACAGAACAAATGTTCTAGACACAAAATGACTAGACACTGAATCCTTCCTGAAAGTTCTGGATGGCTTTGGAGTAGAAGGTAGCTATAAAGTAAGCCTACTGAAGCCACTAGGAAGACAATGGGCTGTATTCATAGTTTCCCTCTGATGTTATGAGTCAGGAGAGAAAGTAGCCCATATCCGCCCTTGTCAGGGATGGTGAGGCTATTTTTAAGAGATTAAGCTAGAGTTAGAACCAAAGGTTGAGCCAACCAAAGAAGGTCCTTCTTGCAGCGCTCCATCATAAGGGATGCCATATGGAAATTTAGGAATGCCCCTCCTAATGAAAGCAGGGTTAGTGCTAGTAGCCCAGCCCTTTAGCTAGCATCATCTTTGAGACTTATTTCCAGTTCCAGGTTTTCCAAGAGCCCCGCAACAAGCCAAGTAAATGAAGGAGGGGTGGAGGAAAGAAATTCCACCTGAAGAGATAGTTTCCAATATCTGATTACCCAAAGCGTTTCTTCAACTCAGTACCAAGTTTTTCTTCTGTATTGTTTTGTTTTTTTATTTGCGGTATGCGGGCTTCTCACTGCTGTGGCCTCTCCCGTTGATGAGCACAGGCTCCAGACGCGCAGGCTCAGCGGCCATGGCTCGCGGGCCCAGCCGCTCCGCAGCATGTGGGATCTTCCCGGACCGGGCACAAACCCGTGGCCCCTGCATCGGCAGGTGGACTCTCAACCACTGCACCACCAGGAAAGCCCCGCCCCAAGTTTCTCTTTTTTCATTAGTGAAAAGAAAGCCCAAGTCTTGACTTCTTGCAAACAGTTTGGGATTGTAAGCGAGATGAAAGGAAAGAAGACTAAAATCTAGGTGCCTTGTTCATTTTGCTTGTTTCCACCCCACCCCCACCCAGCAGAAGGAAATTCACTGTCTCCCAAAGGAGGCAGAAACAGAAAAGCAAAGAAAAACAGACACTAACAGAAAACAGAACCTAAATTTGAAAAGCTCCAGGCTCTCACCTCTAGTACTTATGATCATCCCTCGTTTCGCTTCAGTCTGCAGTAGAAAAAGCTGGCAGGCTGCAGAATCTCACTTAAGCAGAAGTGAAGTGAACCTAATTGGTCAGAGTTGGAGGCCGGGCATGATTGGTCAGGCTGGAACCAATGAGCTTCCTGAATCTGTTAAACCAGAAGTAAAGCGGCAGCTGAGGATTGGGGCTTACTTTTTTTTTAATTGGGAGGGAGACCTTAAAGTATGTCCACCTGTAAGTACTGTATGGTAATTCACTCTTCAACAAGAAAAAAAAGTTGCAACTGTCAGAAATGGGCTAGAATCTTAAACTTGATAGTAAAGAAAATGAACTTAGTAAATAGTGATATTACACCATTCCACCTGAAAAACAATAAATATTTCCTTAATTATTATAGAAGAAGACACAAGTCGTATCACTTTCTGTGTGAGCAGAAACCACTGCGAACTCCCTCCTTTTTGGGGTCTCTTCTTACAGCCCAACCGTCTCCCTCCAGAAACAGGTTTGGGCAAAACAAGAGTGTGAGTAGTAGCCATTCAGTCACTTCATCGTCTCACACTCTCCCTCTAGATAGCTGTACCTGATATCAAAACCCATTTTTCATGTCTTAGTTTTTCTCATCAATACATCCTCATCCTCAGCTTTGAGCTTAGGAAAACTGGTGAAATCTCTAGTGAGGACAGCTGGAGTGCAGTTATTATTTTTACTCTGACACATTAGTAGAAGAGTGCTTATGCTGCCAGGAGAATATTCATGTTTATGGATCTTCTCTCCAGCAGCTGCACCAGCAGCATCACCTGAGACATATTGGAAATGCAAATTCTTAATCTTCTGAATCAGAAACTCTTGGGATAGAGGTCAACAATCTGGTTTACCAAGCCTTCCAGGTGATTCCAATGCATGCTGAAGTTGGAGAGCCACTACGCTATACCAGTTCAGTCAGAATCTTGTGGGGCTGTGTTGCTTTTCTAAACACCAACTGTAGCTTTTGCAAAGTTCTCTGGGTGATTTGTGCAGCCAAGGTTGTTAACCACTGCCTTCATTATTCATGAATTCAGTTACCATCTTGGTGCAAACTGAAGTTGATTACCAAATCTTTAACTCGCATCCAGACCTCCCTCATCACCTCCAGAACAGTATACCCAGCTGATTTATAGAGAAGTAATTACATGTAGGGCCATGTGCTCAGTGCTTTACAATTTACCATTTTATTTAATCACTGTGAGGTAGCTATTTTCAGAGCTGTTTTATATGAGGAACTGAGGCTTTTAGATATTAAATAACCTACTCAAAACTAAGGAATCAATAAGTGACCAAGCCCAGATTCAAGAACATGACTTGTTTGAAGATTACTACACTCTGTTATTGTCCGTGCTACTTCTCAGCAGTTCAGTACTGAACAGAATCAGCTGACTTGAAGTGTGGCATGAGTGACAGAATAGACCTAGAATAGAGACTTCCGAAAATTATAGAGGAGCTAGGATTCACACAGCATATAGAAAATCCTGAAAGGAGGGTTTCATAGAACATAAGCACAATTACAGATTTGGGGGACCAAAGTTGAGGCATTTCTTTGATATGTCAAGAAAAGCCCTTCTCCCCCATAGGTCACTTCTATTTCCCTAGCTACAGAATAAAGGTTTTACATTATACTCATCCTAAAGTTACCTAGAAGCACTGTTTTGTTTATTCTTTTAAGATTATCTAATTTCCTAGAGATAAAAGGAAAAGGCAAGCAACTCAACAACAGCATTGCAGAATTGCCAGTTCAATGAATTAGTAAATCAATAAATAACAAGTGGGCACTCAAGTATCTCCTATGTAGCAAAAACTCTACTAAGTATAGACAAAGGCATATGGGGAAGGAGGTAATTGCTATGGAAAAACCTTGATGGAAACCCAAATGGGGGCTTATTGTACAATATGTTAAATATAGAAAGCTTCACAATATGGAGGTAACATCATCCTGAAGTCAAATTAGAATAACAATAGTACAGAAAAGAAACAAACAAAATTATACACTATTCACTTATGACAAAGGATAAAAAAATCTTCCCAAAATTAAAATCAGCAAATCAAAACCAAAGGTGCATCATAATAACACATAAATAAACAAGCGGTTCTAACCAAAAACTGCAAAGATAGGTTAACATTAGGTAACTTATTAATGCAATTCATTTTTCAACGCATTCCTGGCAGGTCACAGATTAGAAAAAGAGAGATCTCATATGTGCTTACTATCAGGTTATTTTAAATCCATAATTTTTTCCCTAGGATGCAGAAACTTATCAGAGCTTAGGTGTCTACCCAGAGGAGACGTAGATACATCACACTTCAGAAGGGTTCCTGCTTGAACGGGGTGGTCACAGCGGCCGGGAACACTTAGAATCCCCCTGGATCTGGAAGCTCAAAACTTGTTGCACCTGACCAGTTTTTTCCATATCATTTAATTTTATCTAAAAAATTTTGTTCTCTTTTTTATTAGGTTTATTACAGGATATTGAATATAGCTCCCTGTGCTATACAATAGGACCTTGTTTTTTTATCCATTCTATATATAATAGTTTGCATCTGCTAGTCCCAAACTCCCAATCAAACCCTCCCCCGCAGCCCCCTCACCTGACCTTTTAGATTGGGAAATTATGTCGCTACTCAACTAAAATCTAAAAAGCAAGAAATGCTAATTTTATGTGTATCCTTTAAGAGAATGTTTACAAGCATCAAGTTCTCTGGCTTCTTGAAGCAAACTCAATGTCAAAAAGGCATTCGGGGATAGAATTAGTGCCCATGGACAGTCAACTAGTATTTCTACCTTCAGCTTCTTTCATTTTTGAAAGACCATTTCTTATTTCTTTCTGATTACATTTAGAGAATTAATGAAACATTAGTACTTGTTGAACATAGTCAACAACTGTGTTCAACAAATATGCACAACAAATATTTAACTTTCTACTACACACCAGAAATTTCACTGTGGAAAAAGGGAGAAACCAGAAAGACACAGGACCTGCCTGAAGAAAAGAACATTCTAGAGTAGAAGCTTAAGAAACCTAACTGATTGTTTTTGTTTGGGAGATCAGCTCGGTGCTTTGTGACCACCTAGAGGGGTGGGATAGGGAGGGTAGGAGGGAGACACAAGAGGGAGGAGATATGGGGATATAAGTATATGTATAGCTGATTCACTTTGTTATAAAGCAGAAACTAACACACCATCATAAAGCAATTATACTCCAATAAAGATGTTAAAAAGAACAAATAAAATGCATGTAGATCAATGTAAAAAAAAGCTTATTTACTGGTACTTCATTAACAGTTGTAATTTCAGGGAAGCAGGAGTGGGAAAAGGTGAAGTGATACAGAGAAGAAAGGCAAGGGAATACGATGGTGTTTTACTAAGATGATCACCATTTTGTAACAAGCATGACTGAATGCTTACCAACAGGCAAGCATCTTGTAAAAGTGCAAATGAACGATATCATATTAGAAAAACCTATCTGGAGTAAGGATACGGGAAGGAGAATTTATCTTCCAGCTTCCATATCCTGTAAATAAAGATTGGCTGCATTACGTATTAATTGGTCCTACTTCTGGATTGCCCATGCATGAGTACCAAGTAGGTTCCACAGGACATTATTCCTCAGTGTCAACAAGGAAGCCTAGAGGTGGGAAGTGAGACATAAGCATTTTGGGCATGAGGTGAAGAACTGTGTGGATGTGCCTACATGAACTTGATCAGGCTCCACACAGAGAAGCTGCCACAGCAGTGGATGGAATGAAACAAGTGGACAAAGGTGCAGGGGACAGATGAAGATGAGAAGACCCAACGTGGTGTATACAAAGGTGGATATATTTCACTCCTTGCACCATGCATGTCTGTGAATGCCATCCATTATATCCAGCTCTCACACCACAATAAGTGGTCTATCTATTTTGTAAAAGCAACATGCTTTCACTTCTTCCCAGAAAGGTAAGGTACGAGTTAATCATTTATGTATTTATCTTCAAAGTAGTAGCTAGCTACAATCTCTGGCATGATTTAAGGCAAGGGGATGAGTAAAACAAGCTATAATCTCTACTGTAGTTTCTGACCCTAAGGTTGAATTTGATGTTCATCTCCTCTTCCTCCTCCACTCATTATAGATTTTTCTCATTCTTGTCTAACACTTTGACTAGTGTCGGTTGCTTGCCTAGTGGGTAAACTAGATCTTTACTCCCCAGGAGTCTGAACTATTATGTGTCTTGTCCTTCTCAGGCCAGTTGCTTCATTTGCCCATATACTATTACTACTGAGCATGGAAAAACCAAGAGACATGCTGATTAATCCCCTGCGTTCCAGGTATATTCCTCTCCACCTCCATTGTGTAGCAACAATGATGGCTCATTTTGGTAATCATGGTCAGCTAAGGTTATCAGTAGAGATCCACATCTTTACCTGCTAGTCTGTTGACATGAAGAACCCAAAGAGACCAAGTGGTAGTTGAGGATTCAAGTTCAGTAGAAGTTTTACTAGAACTCTGGTAGAAATATTTCCTCTGAACTAAGATCTCAAACTCAAAAGGGCCTACGATTGTGAGAAGAGGAAGTTTAAATACCAAAACTGGAAAGCTGGGGGTGATGGTGAGAGAAGCTAAACGTATTCCTATTCCTTGCTTCCTGGAACATGGATTCTAGTTATTGGGGACACAGTTCTATAGGTTGGATGTTGGTTTAGAGAATGCTTCACTCTGGAGGACAGCTCCCCAACTAGCAAGCCCTTCCCAAACTGGCATCTAGGCTCTTATTCAGATTTTATGGAGATATCAAAAGCTTTTCAGACAAGCAAAAGCTAAAAGAATTTAGCACCACCAAGCCAGCTTTACAACAAATGTTAAAGGAATTTCTCTAGGTGAAAAAGAAAAGGCCACAACTAGAAAAAAGAAAATTACAAAATGAGAAAGCTCACCAGTAATGGCAAACATACAGTAAAGGTAGGAAATCATCCACACACAAAGCTAGTAGGGAGGTTAAAAGAGAAAAGTATTGGGTGGGCCAAAAAGTGCCTTCAGTTTTTTAAGCAAAAATAAAAGACACATTTTTCATTTTCACCAAGAACTTTATTGAACAATGTATTCACCCTTTTGTTCCACTATCTTTTGCCATTTTTCAGGCAGCTTCATAATTCCATCTTCCCCAAACTTTTTATCTTTTTGAGCAAAGAACTGTTCCACGTGCCTTTCACAGTCTTCCAGGAAATTGAAATTTTTTCCACTAAGAGAATTTTGTAAAGACTGAAATAAATGTAAATCCAAAGATGCGATGTCTGGTGAGTACGGCAGATGAATCAGAACTTCCCAGCCAAGCTGTAACAGTTTTTGCCTGGTCAAAGCTGGGACAAAGTGAGAGAGCGGTAGTGTATATATGGACATATATACACTACCAAATGTAAAATAGATAGCTAGTGGGAAGCAGTCGCATAGCACAGGGAGATCAGTTCGGTGCTTTGTGACCAGCTAGAAGGGTGGGATAGGGAGGGTGGGAGGGAGGGAGATGCAAGAAGGAAGAGATATGGGGATATATGTATATATATGACTGATTCACTTTGTTATAAAGCAGAAACTAACACACCATTGTAAAGCAATTATACTCCAATAAAAATGTTAAGAAAAAAAAACAAAGAAACATGCGGTCTTACGTTATCCTGATGGAAGATTATGCTTTATCTGTTGACTAATTTTGGATGCTTTTTGTCGAGAGCCACTTTCATTTGGTCTAATTGGGAGCAGTACTTGTTGGAATTAATCATTTGGTTTTCCAGAAGGAGCTCATAATAGAGGACTCCCTTCCAATCCCACCACTTATACAACATAACCTTCTTAGGATGAAGACCGACCTTTGGTGTGGTTGGTGGTGGTTCATTTCACTTGCCTCATGATCTCTTCCATTCCACATTGTTGTACAGTATCCACTTTTCATCACTGTCACAATTTGTTTTAAAAACGGAACATTTTCATTACGTTTCATTAGAGAATCACATGTGGAAATATGGTCAAGAAGGTTTTTTCACTTAACTTATGTGGAACCCAAACATCAAAGCAATGAACATAACCAAGCTAGTGCAAATGATTTTCAGCACTTGCTTTGGATATTTTGAGTATGTCGGCTATCTCCAATGTGGTATAACGTTGATTGTTCTCAATTATTGTTCCAATTTGATTGCTATCCACTTCAACTGGGCTACCAGACCACAGAGCACCGTCTAGTGAGAAATCTCTAGCACGAAACTTTGCAAACAACTTTTGACATTTTCAATCAGTCACACAACCTTCTCCATACACTGCACAAATCTGTTTTTGCCTTTCACTTGCGTTAGTACCTTTCTTGAACTAATAAAGCATAATATGTTGAAAATGTTGCTTTTTTTTCTTCCATCATCAATATTAAAATAGCTACACAGGGCTTCCCTGGTGGCGCAGCAGTTGAGAATCCGCCTGCCAATGCAGGGGACAC
>NW_006789913.1:1136979-1140815 GCF_000442215.2 Lipotes vexillifer | reverse complement strand
TTTTTTTGTGGTACGCGGGCCTCTCACTGTTGTGGCCTCTCCCGTTGTGGAGCACAGGCTCCGGACGCACAGGCTCAGTGGCCATGACCCAGGGGTCCAGCTGCTCCGTGGCATGTGGGATCTTCCCGGACCGGGGCACGAACCCACATCCCCTGCATCAGCAGGCGGACTCTCAACCACTGCACCACCATGGAAGCCCTGAGGTCTTTTCCTTAATATAAATTTATTTAATTAATTAATTAATTTTTGGCTGCATTGGGTCTTCGTTGCTGTGCGGGCTTTCTCTACTTGTGGCGAGTGGGGGCTACTCTTTGTATCGGTGCACAGGTTTCTCATTGCAGTGGCTTCTCTTGTTGTGGAGCATGGGCTAGGTGCGCGGGCTTCAGCAGTTGTGACTTCTGGGCTCTAGAGCGCAGGCTCAGTAGTTGTGGCACACGGGTTTACTTGCTCCGTGGCATGTGGAATCTTCCCGGACCAGGGCTCGAACCCATGTCCCCTGCACTGGCAGGCAGATGCATAACCACTGCACCACTAGGGAAGCCTGATAAGTCTTGTTTTAAATGCACACTGATATGACAGCTGTCACGTACAATCTAAGAAAATTGTTTCAAATGAAGTTAAAGACAACTAAGTCCTACTAGAGCCATCTTACAGAAAAAAACAAATGAACCTTTTGGCCCACCCAATAGTAAACTTTTCTACATGTACAACAAGCAACTAAGGGATACACAAAAAAATTAGATGTAAAATATAATACCAAAAATAATAATTGTGAAGGTAGGAGAGTACAAATGCAGGGTTTTTAAAATGCATTTGAAATTAAGAGATCAGACAATCACATTATGTGCGTGTGTGTGTGTGCATATACTACAATAACTTGATGGTAACAACAAACCAAAAATCTATAAAAGATCTACACACAAAAAATAAAAAGGAATCCAAACATAACACTAAAGATAGTCTTCAAATCACAAGAGAACAAAAGAAGAAAGGGGAAGAAAAGACCTATTACAAACAAATACAAAACAACAAAATGGCAATAAGAACATACATATTGATAATTACCTTAAATGTAAACATACTAAATGCTCAAACCAAAACACATAGACTGGCTGAATGGATACAAAAACAAGACCTGTATATATGTTGCCTAAAGAGACTCACTTCAGATCTAGGGACACATACACACTAAAGTGAGGGGATGGAAAAAGGTAATGCATGCAAATGGAAACCAAAAAAAGCAAAGTGGCAATACATATATCAAAACCAAAACTACCAAAGTAGCAATACATATATCAGACAAAATAGACTTTAAAACAGACTGTTACAAGAGACAAAGAAGGACACTACATAATGACCAAGTGATCAATCCAAGAAGAAGTTATAACAATTGTAAATATATATGCACCCAACATAGAAGCAGCTCAATATATAAAGCAAATATTAATGGACATAAAAGGAGAAATTGAAAGTAACACAATAATAGTGGGGGACTTTAACACCCCATTTACACCAATGGAGAGATCATCCAGACAGAAAATCAGCATAGAAACACAGGCCTTAAACAACACATTACACCAAATGCACTTAATTGATTTTATGTATATGTATATATTATATATATATACATACACATCATTCCATCCAAAAGCAGCAGAATACATATTCTTTTCAAGTGTACATGGAGCATTCTCCAGGATAGATCACATGCTAGACCATAAAGCCTCAGTAAATTTAAGAAAACTGAAATAATGTCAAGCATCTTTTTGACCACAACACTATGAGGCTAGAAATCAACTACAAGAAAAAAAATTACAAAAAACACAAACACATGGAGGCTAAACAATATGGTACAAAACAACCAATGGATCACTGAAGAAATCAAAGAGGAAATTTTAAAATACCTAAAGAGAAATGAAGATGAAAACACAACCATCCAAAACCTATGGGATGCAGCAAAAGCAGTTCTACAAGGGAAGTTTATAGTGATAACAAACTTACATCCAGAAACAAGAAAAATCTCAAATAAACAACCTAACCTTACACCTAAAGCAACTAGAAAAAGAACAAACAAAACCCAATGTTAGTAGACGGAAAGAAATCATAACAACCAGAGCAGAAATAAATGAAATGAAGACAAAAAAAAAAAAAATCGACAAAACTAAAAGTTGGTTCTTTGAAAAGATAAACAAAATTGATAACACTTTAGCTAGATGCATCAAGGATAAAAGGGAGAGGTCCCAAATCAATAAAATCAGAAATGAAAAAGGAGAAGTTAAGCCAACACTACAGAAATACAAAGGATCATAAGAAACTACTACAAGCAACTATACGCCAGTAAAATGACAACCTAGAAGAAATGGACAAATTTTTACAATGGTACAATCTCCCAAGACTGACTCAGGAAGAAATAGAAAGCATGAACAGACAAATTAACGGTACTGAAATTGAATCAGGAATTTAAAACCTTCCAACAAACCCAAGTCCAGGAACAGATAGCTTCACAGGTGAATTATACCAAACATTAAAAGAAGAGTTAACACCTATCCTTATCACACTATTCCCAAAAATTGCAGAGGAAGGAACACTTCAAAACTCATTCTATGTGGCCAGCATCACCCTGACACCAAAACCAGACAAAGATATCACACACAATGGGCTTCCCTGGTGGCACAGTGGTTGAGAGTCTGCCTGCTGATGCAGGGGACACAGGTTCGTGCCCCGGTCTGGGAAGATGCCACATGTCGTGAACCGGCTGGGCCCATGAGCCATGGCCACTGACCCTGCACATCTGGAGCCTGTGCTCCACAATGGGAGAGGCCACAACAGTGAGAGGCCCGCGTACCACAAAAAAAAAAAAAAAAGATATCACACACACACACAAAGAAAATTACAGACCAATACCAGTGATGAACACAGAAGAAAAAAATCCTCAACAAAATACTAGCAAACTGAGTCCAACAACACTTTAAAAGGATCATACACTATGATCACATAGGATTTATCCCAGGGATGAAGGGGTTTTTCAGTAACCACAAATCAATCAATGTGATACACCACATTAACAAATTGAAAGATAAAAACCAATGATCATCTCAATAGATACTGAAAAAGCTTTTGATAAAATTCAACATCCATTTATGATAAAAACTCTCCAGAAAGTGGGCATAGAGGGAATGTACCTCAACATAATAAAGGCCATATATGACACCCACAGCTAACACCATACACAGTGGTGAAAAGCTGAAAGCATTCCCTCGAAAAACTGGAACAAGACAAGAGTGTTCACTCTCACCAATTTTATTCAAAATAGTTTTGGAAGTCCTAGCCACAGCAATGAGAGAAGAAAAACAAATAAAAGGAATCCAAATTGGAAAGAAATAAAACTGTCACTGTTTGCAGATGACATGATGCTATACATAGAAAATCATAAAGACACCACCAGAAAACTATTAGAGCTCATCAATGAATTTGGTAATGTTGCAGGATACAAAATCAATATACAGAAATCGGTTGCACTTCTATACACTAACATCCAAATATCAGAAAGAGAAATTAAGAAAACCATCCCATTTACCATCACATCAAAAAGAATAAAATGTCTAGGAATAAACCTATCAGAGAAGGCAAAAGACCTGTACTCCAAAATCCATAAAATGCTGCTGAAAGAAACTGAAGATGACATAAACAGGTGGAAAGATATATCATGTTCTTGGATTGGAAGAAACAATATTATTAAAATGACCATACTACCCAAGGCAATTACAGATTCAATGCAATCCCTAGCAAATTACCAATGGTATTTTTCACATAACTAGAACAAAAAAATTTAACTT